>NC_091991.1:145220773-145486330 GCF_044704955.1 Pristiophorus japonicus
AAAAGGGGGGGAGAGAGAGAAAAGGGGGGGAGAGAGAGAAAAGGGGGGGAGAGAGAGAAAAGGGGGGGAGAGAGAGAAAAGGGGGGGAGAGAGAGAAAAGGGGGGGAGAGAGAGAAAAGGGGGGGAGAGAGAGAAAAGGGGGGGGAGAGAGAGAAAAGGGGGGGAGAGAGAGAAAAGGGGGGAGAGAGAGAAAAGGGGGGGAGAGAGAGAAAAGGGGGGGAGAGAGAGAAAAGGGGGGGAGAGAGAGAAAAGGGGGGGAGAGAGAGAAAAGGGGGGAGAGAGAGAAAAGGGGGGGAGAGAGAGAAAAGGGGGGGAGAGAGAGAAAAGGGGGGAGAGAGAGAAAAGGGGGGGAGAGAGAGAAAAGGGGGGGAGAGAGAGAAAAGGGGGGGAGAGAGAGAAAAGGGGGGGAGAGAGAGAAAAGGGGGGGAGAGAGAGAAAAGGGGGGGAGAGAGAGAAAAGGGGGGAGAGAGAGAAAAGGGGGGAGAGAGAGAAAAGGGGGGGGAGAGAGAGAAAAGGGGGGGAGAGAGAGAAAAGGGGGGGAGAGAGAGAAAAGGGGGGGAGAGAGAGAAAAGGGGGGGAGAGAGAGAAAAGGGGGGGAGAGAGAGAAAAGGGGGGAGAGAGAGAAAAGGGGGGGAGAGAGAGAAAAGGGGGGGAGAGAGAGAAAAAGGGGGGAGAGAGAGAAAAGGGGGGGAGAGAGAGAAAAGGGGGGGAGAGAGAGAAAAGGGGGGGAGAGAGAGAAAAGGGGGGGAGAGAGAGAAAAGGGGGGAGAGAGAGAAAAGGGGGGGAGAGAGAGAAAAGGGGGGAGAGAGAGAAAAGGGGGGAGAGAGAGAAAAGGGGGGAGAGAGAGAAAAGGGGGGGAGAGAGAGAAAAGGGGGGGAGAGAGAGAAAAGGGGGGGAGAGAGAGAAAAGGGGGGGAGAGAGAGAAAAGGGGGGGAGAGAGAGAAAAGGGGGGAGAGAGAGAAAAGGGGGGAGAGAGAGAGAAAAGGGGGGAGAGGGGGGGGAGAGAGAGAAAAGGGGGGGACGAGAGAGAAAAGGGGGGGAGAGAGAGAAAAGGGGGGGAGAGAGAGAAAGGGGGGGAGAGAGAGAAAAGGGGGGGAGAGAGAGAAAAGGGGGGGCGAGAGAGAGAAAAGGGGGGGAGAGAGAGAAAAGGGGGGGGAGAGAGAGAAAAGGGGGGGAGAGAGAGAAAAGGGGGAGAGAGAGAAAAGGGGGGGAGAGAGAGAAAAGGGGGGGAGAGAGAAAAGGGGGGGAGAGAGAGAAAAGGGGGGGAGAGAGAGAAAAGGGGGGGAGAGAGAGAAAAGGGGGGGAGAGAGAGAAAAGGGGGGAGAGAGAGAAAAAGGGGGGGAGAGAGAGAAAAGGGGGGGGGAGAGAGAGAAAAGGGGGGGAGAGAGAGAAAAGGGGGGGAGAGAGAGAAAAAGGGGGGGAGAGAGAGAGAAAAGGGGGGGAGAGAGAGAGAAAAGGGGGGAGAGAGAGAAAAGGGGGGAGAGAGAGAAAAGGGGGGGAGAGAGAGAAAGGGGGGGAGAGAGAAAGGGGGAGAGAGAGAAAAGGGGGGGGAGAGAGAAAAGGGGGGAGAGAGAGGAAAAGGGGGGGAGAGAGAGAAAAGGGGGGGAGAGAGAGAAAGGGGGGAGAGAGAGAAAAGGGGGGAGAGAGAGAAAGGGGGGAGAGAGAGAAAAGGGGGGAGAGAGAGAAAAGGGGGGGAGAGAGAGAAAGGGGGGGAGAGAGAGAAAAGGGGGGGAGAGAGAGAAAAGGGGGGGAGAGAGAGAAAAGGGGGGAGAGAGAGAAAAGGGGGGGAGAGAGAGAAAAGGGGGGGAGAGAGAGAAAAGGGGGGAGAGAGAGAAAAGGGGGGGAGAGAGAGAAAAGGGGGGGAGAGAGAGAAAAGGGGGGGAGAGAGAGAAAAGGGGGGGGGAGAGAGAAAAGGGGGGGGGAGAGAGAAAAGGGGGGGGGAGAGAGAAAAGGGGGGGGGAGAGAGAAAAGGGGGGGAGAGAGAGAAAAGGGGGGAGAGAGAAAAGGGGGGAGAGAGAGAAAAGGGGGGGAGAGAGAAAGGGGGGGAGAGAGAGAAAAGGGGGAGGGAGAGAGAGAAATGGGGGAGGAGAGAGAAAAGGGGGGGAGAGAGAGAAAAGGGGGGAGAGAGAGAAAAGGGGGGAGAGAGAGAAAAGGGGGGAGAGAGAGGAAAAGGGGGGGAGAGAGAGAAAAGGGGGGGAGAGAGAGGAAAAGGGGGGGGAGAGAGAGAAAAGGGGGGAGAGAGAGAGGAAAAGGGGGGGAGAGAGAGAAAAGGGGGGGGAGAGAGAGAAAAGGGGGGAGAGAGAGAAAAGGGGAGAGAGAGAAAAAAGGGGAGAGTGGAGAGAGAGAGAGGGGAGAGAGAGTGACAGATAAGAAAGCAGGCAAGAAAAATACCAAATGTATGAATTTCAATAGTCTTAATCTTGTACTCAATTCTATGCTTTAAAACGTTTGCTGGAGGCTGCAACAGGTGTGGACATTTTGTGTAGAATCGCATCCTTGTGGTAGTGAATAGGGATAGTTGATATTGGCAAAACTCCCAAATACAATTCAGAATGGCAGATTCAGTATCTCATGAAATGCCATTTCCACTTATGATTATGTGACCATTAGACTGACCATATTTCCCTTTACTGACTGATACACGAGCCACAATAAAAAGCCCAAATAAACCCAAAAAGGTTTGCATTAAACAGAAATGTTGCCATATTTAATGTACGTAATAGTTCAATAGCATATAAATAAAAAGGCAAGACTGATAAATATTTCCATTATTCCAGACCTAGATGCAACATTATGAGTTGCCTAAAATTGACTTGCAAATGTTCAACTTGCGTCGTACCCATTGTGATGCCAATGCTCAGTTTCCAAGTTCACACAAAGAATGACCACAGCCAATCATGACACAATAGCTTCAGAAGACAATTGAAGGAAGAAACTGGAGAAAACAAAGCATTAATGTTTAAAACTATAATTTTATTTGTCATCTTCACAGGGACATAGTGGGGTGGGGCGGGAGAGAAGAGGAGAAGGGGACAGGTTATAGTTCTACTCGTGCCAGTCACTTTCCAGTATCATATCCAAGAGGCCAACAGGAGAAACAAGCTCCATGAACATTCCGATCCTGAATGACGGTGGTGCCCTGCACATGAATGCAAAAGGCAAGGCTGAAGCGTTCGTAACCATCTTCAGTCACAAGTGCCAAGTGGATAATCCATCTCGGTCTTTCTTCACCATACCCATCCCCGCAAGGTCCCCACCATCAATTCACTCCACATGATATCAAGAAATGGCTGAGCTCACTGGATAAAACAAAGGCTGCGAGTACGGACAACATCCCAGCTATCTGGCGCCTCTAGCCAAGCTGTCCCAGTACAGCTACAACATTGGCATCTACCCGACAGTGCAGACAATTGACCAGGTATGTCCTGTCCACAAAAGACAAATCAAATTCAATCCAGCCAATTACCGCCCCATCAGTCTACACTCAATCACCAGCAAAGTGATGGAAGGTGTCGTCGACAGCGTTACCAAGAGATACTTACTCACCAATAACCTGCTCACCAATGCCCAGTTTGGATTCCATCAGGACCACTGGGCTCCAGACCTCATTACAATCGTGGTCCAAACATAGACAAAAGAGCTGAATTCCAGGAGGTAAGGAGAGAGTGACTGCCCTTGACATCAAGGCAGCATTCGACAGAGTATGGCATCAAGGAACCAGAGTAAAATTTAAGTCAATGGGAAGCATGCGAAAAACTCGCCACTGGCTGGGATTCATACCTAGCACAAAGGAAGATAGTTGTGCTTGTTGGACGCTAATCACCTCAGCCTCAGGACATCACTGGAGGAGTTCCTCGGGGCAGTGTCCTCGGCCCAAGCAGCTTAATCAATGACCTTCCCATCATCATAAAAGGTCAGAAGTGGGGATGTTCCCTGATAATTGCATAGTGTTCAGTTCCATACGCCACTCCTTCGAGATAATGAAGCAGTCCATGCCCACATGCAGCAAGACCTGGACAACATTCAGGCTTGGGCACACATGTGCCAGGCAATGACTATGTCCAACAAGAAAGAGCCTAACCACCACCCCTTGACATTCAACAGGATTACCAAATTCCCCACCATCAACATCCTGGGGGTCACCATTAATCAGAAACTTAACTGGACCAGCCACATAAATACTTTGGCTACAAGAGCAGGTCAGAGGCTGGGTATTCTGCGGCGAGTGTCTCACCTCCTGACTTCCCAAAGCCTTTCCACCATTTACAAGGCACAAGTCAGGAGTGTGATGGAATACTCTCCACTTGCCTGGATAAATGCAGCTCCAACAACAATCAAGAAGCTCGACACCATTAGGACACAGCAGCCTACTTGGTTGGAACTCATCCACCACATTAAATATTCACTCCCTCCATCACTGGCACACCTTGGCTGCAGTGTGTACCATCGACAAGATACACTGCAGCGACTCGCAAATCATTCAGCAGCACTTCCCAAACCCTCGACCTTTATCGCCTAGAAGGGCGAGGGCAGCAGGTGCATGGGAACCCTATCTTGGAAATATATCACCATCCCTGGATCAAAATTCTGAACTCCCTCCTCAATAGCACTATGGGAGTACCTTCACTACACGGACTGCAGTAGTTCAAGGCAACGGCTCAGCACACCTCTCAAGGGCAATTGGGAATGGGCAATAAATGCTGGCCTTGCCAATGACACCCACATCCCATGAATGAATAAACAAACAAAATTCTGCGTATTTGCCAGTGAATATTGACAGGCTATATGACATTGGGAAGTACCATAGAAAATTAAAACATGTTGATGGTCAAAAGGCTCACTTACCTTAACTATAAGGGCTTCTTCCCCAATAGCTTTGTGGATTGATCCAAGGAATAACAGCCATAAAAACCAAGAAGGTTTATACCAAGACGTTCTGGATTTGGGCTTTGGTCTATGCTGAGATAAGGATATCAAACAGGACAGCAGATAGGCATTACCCCCTGGCCTCATTTGAGTGTGGGGGAGGGGGGGGAGGGGAAAGAAAAAGGGGAGGAAGATTATGAATTGAGGGGGGGGGGGGTGGGTGCTGAGCCGCTGCCTTGAACTACTGCAGTCCGTTTAGTGAAGGTACTCCCATAGTGCTATTGGGGAGGGAGTTCAGAATTTTGACTGCAAGTGCACATTATAGATGTCAGGCAAGGATAAGATGCAACTCTTATGATGCCCACCACAGTCAAATAACCAGTTGCAATTCACCATTGAAGGTCATACATAACTAATTGCCACTTCAGCAATATACTAGAGAGCCGATGCTTCCAATAAAACCATACATAGTAAAAAAAAGTCAATGCCATCATAATAGTAGCAAAATTGGTAAGATTAAAAGATTGTTAAGCACAAAAAGTAGATATTGTAAATGGTTGACAAACAACATTATAATTTGTCGGGAATAATTTACCTATTGGTAAATTCAACACCAAAATAAAACCAATTTCAGACCCAGTGAGACAAAAATCTGGTTAAGGAAATGAACCACCTAATCCTGAGGTAAAGATTTGATCATCCTCTGGATTTCAGCCTTGATGCAAAAGGGAGCATTGGGGTTCATAATCAGCTCAATGGTCAATACAGAACCATGGAGGTATCCTGGGAGCAGATATGGTCCACAGGGATTGCAGTGAACATAGATGGATTCGCCCTCTGAAAACAAATATAGACACGTGTATACACACCAATGTACCCTTTCAGCAGCGTGGCTTTATGGCTGTGCAGCTCTTGGGGAACCCCCGCACAAATGTCGAACCAGTTTTTCAATGCGAAAAACCGCGTATGCGCCATTTTTTGAATGGGCCTCTCACCCAAAAAAGGAACGTTGGTACACGCCACTTTAAAATTCTTTGGGTTCAAAATTCATCTCAGGTGGTGGCGCACAATGGGTGGTATCGGATCGGCTGCTCATTATATGCAGTGCCTGGTATTCAGTTCCACTGACGGCAAGGGAACTGAATACTGGGCGCTGCGTATAACGGGTGGCCGATCCTATAACGCCCATTGTGCGCCACTGCTCGAGACGAATTTCTAGGTCTTTAGACTTTATCTAAACTCTTAAGTTAAACCCAAGTGACAAATTGCTCAGCAATTCTCTTGGGCAGCACAATTATACCCAAACAACAGTTTTTCCTCAAACTTCCCCTCCAACGAAGATTTTTTGGGGGGGGCTGGGGAGAGAATTTATAGCCCAAGACTTGAAACCTCTTTCAAAATGAGTGAACAAATACAATAGCTTCATTCCTACAAGCTTGAGTTCCAACAATGCAGATACCTTTTGGCAAAACTCCACCATTTTATGAAACTTAACGGATACATTTAAACTGTGCTGATAGCAGAAACCACTTTGTCTTGTAGTTAGTTACTACTGAATTAGCCGAACAAACCATTTAAACTCCAGAACTTAGGTGTTAAAATCCATCTCTCCATTGCCACACAATTTGCAACCCTAAACAGTACCTACTGTCAAGTGATTGAAGTATGCATTTAATATGTTTACTCTTAGAAAGATAGTGCCTGCACTAGTCACATTAAACCCTTGACACAGAAATTGTTTTTCATTGAGATTTTTTAAAACTTGTCAAAGTACTTCAGCTCTTCTCCATAACTCTCACTACATCAACAGCACTAGCAGTATGTCTGAACATTTCTCCAATTATTAAAATCAGACTAATCTATACTTTGTTGTTTCAAATGTTTCATTTCAAAAATGAAAATGAAATGGACATAAAAACCGTACAAAGCGTTTTCACCTAAACTTAACTGAGGCTAAGGATCTAGTAAAGGGAGTTACACAGAACCAATAGTGGCAAGATAATAGACGTTTAACCGAAATTATTAAAACATACACTACATAGAGCACTATTCCTGCAACACAAAAGCAATGCCACATGACATTTTCTTGTCTGTCCCAGTTACTGGTTTCAGTCTTTAAGTCTTCTGAGAAATAGTTCTCAGCCAACTTCCCCAAAACAGTTGAGTAACAAGCTTCAAAACTGATGGTTCAAATAAATTATAGACAATGACATTTTACTTATAAGACTGAGTCTGCTCAAAAATAAAAACTGTGCCCATTTTATTCTTTTATGCATTTGTCTCCCAGCCTCCAAAGTAAAATAGACAGATTCTCTTCTCACGAGCATTAAAGATGCAACCTAGCAATTAACAGCCGCCATGCATCAGCCTACCTATTCCCTCCATCGCCCTTCTTCCTAATAAGCTCAGTGCTGCAGTTCACATCTGCCCATCTCTCCCGAGATTTGAATTAGCCCATGAAGGTGAGCATGGTTCAGAAAAAGGTAAGAAAATAAAAGGGAAACAAACGTTAACAGGCAGGAACTAAAAAGGTCAAATAAAACTAATGCTGAATTTTGCTGAAAATTACAAAGAATCTAAAATTAATACTACCAAGAAAGGAATCTCACGATCAGCACCCAGTTAGTTATGATTAACATATTTTGCGTTATCCTATCCATTTGTTAATTCTCTCTTCCACTTCCCCCTCCCCTCAGGCAAGCAATGACAATGGAAGAGGGAGTTCAGCCTTGAAGAAAAAGTGACAGCCTTAATCATTAGTAGGGATCCAGTCATAACTCCAAAGATGATACACCAGCAAGAGTGCATGTTGATTCAGATGCCTCACACCATCAAACACACTTCGCACTAGCAGGCTTGCACTCCCAAAGAAGTTGCAGACATTTTCTCAATAATTTCTTCCAATAAGTGTGCAACCAAATAAGTGTCTAAATTTAAAATAACCAGGATGATTCACGTTGCTATTTTATACAAAAAGTGTAAGAATGCAGCATTGCAGCTTGGGAAGAAGCATAAAACAATTGATCAAGTTTTGAGCATACAGGTCAGAGAAAATTTTTGAATTATTATTAAGTAGTGACCATTTTGGTTAATGCTCATCACACCGGAATAGATAAACGCAAGTGTGTTAAAACACAAGTTGAAATACCAGAAAATTAAACTAATTAGTGTGAAAGGTGTGGTAAACAGGATTAAAGAATATAATTGCCACTATTTCTAATTGTATAGCAAATTGTAATTCACTTAGTACGAAGAACTTGTGTGGATGGTGTTTTTCTTGGCATGAATAAAGTGTCAAATCTATGCAATATGATGTAGAACTTCCACAGAACCTTGAATATAACAAAGATTTGTTTACTTAGCTGGGGTATACAAATTAGAGTAGGCGAAACAGCATCAACGAGCTATGGATTGGTTGAAGAGCTAAGTAAATTTACATGCAGACTCCAAATTTAACCGAGTAACACATGGAATAGGCTGCAAAACTACACCTTGAATATACTCATTACAGTTACACTTTCAAAAGAAACGTTCAGGGTTTTTTTTTTAAATATGCACAATTATTGGGTACATGCTTAGGTGGGGTAGACGGCATTGTTCATTTTCTGCAAAGTATCAAGGAGCAATTCTAAACTTCTTCTATTAAGAGATCCCAACAATACTCTAGGCAGGCCCACTTTGGTAAAAAATAGTGATGTGGCAAGATACATATCAGGCACTTTTACATTTGCACTTTGGATCAAAGGAGAACAGTTTCTGAATGCTGGGTCCCCACATGTACATTGCTGAAACCAGCTCCCTTATTCTGTTACCAGTCAACGACCAAAGAAAATGTGGGTCTACTATTCTGCTCCCAGGATAAGGGAGTTGGTTTTAGCCATGTAAATAAAGGGAGCCAGCCCATGAATGCTGCCTCCCACAATCTTAAGTGCAGAAGCACCAACTGTAAAATATCCACATATGGCATACTAGCACTTCTTTCCTGAAGAAAAGTCAAGGGGATGAGGAGGAATGGAGAGTACATTAAAAGCTGACATTGAATATATTTATACATCAAATTACACCCATCCAAAACACCAGTAATTTGTATGATCTGATGCAAAACTTTAAAAGTTTGATATACCATTAACAAAAATTAAAAAAGACTTGCATTTATATAGCACCTTTCACGACTACTGGATGTCTCAAAGCGTTTTACAGCCAACGAAGTACTTTTGGAGATTAGTCGCTGTTGTAATGTGGGAAACGCGGCAGCCAACTTGCGCACAGCAAGCCCCCGAAACAATAATGTGATAACGACCAGATCATCTGTTTTTGTTATGTTGATTATCAACAAAAAGATGATCAAAGATGAATTATAAGGGTGTGCATGCGGATCACTTGGCTTTCTGCTACCATATAACTATGATTACAATAGCCAAAAGCCAATTTAGGAATTCAGACGCATAAAAATACATCTTCAATCATTCCTTGCTCAGATGTACCTTTTGTGTGTTGGATCCGGATACCAGTCTAATGTAGTGTGCTACCAATATTGACGTGTGTAAATCTTAAAAAAATACATTTGAAACCTCTTTCCATTCAGCTCTTATAAATATTATTGTAATTAATGTCTATCACGATGGAGGAGCAGCTGATGCAATTACGTTCGATTTCCAGATTAAAATATAGCAACATTTCAAAATACCACCAGTTAAACTATCTGTAGTCAAAATTGAGATATGATCAGTCGAACAATGCTGAAATTCAGCCTGTGCATGTCAAAAAGAGAAATACAGTCTCAGAAATCAACATCTACTTTTCCTAAGTGCTTAATCATTTAACAGCATAATTACCATGCAGTGCAATGGCTTCACGAAAAGGCTGCAAGTCAGTCTCTACAGATGAACTAGTTTCTGTTGTGGGTGCTCTAGTGGGAGAGGTTACTACTGTCAGTCTAGGGGGAGCTCTGGTGTTGCGAGGTGGTGGAGCTTTTCCACATAAGAAGCTGATTAAATCTTCTCTCCGAATGGTTCGTCTCCGCTTTTTTACCCAAGCTAACACATCCTTATTACGTCGTTGATAACCGACCTGAATTCCTAAGTCATAGCTTCTGCGGTGAGCTTCAATACTTTCTGAAACATAAACAGCAACAAATTTCTCAGCATAGCTAGGTACGTTTTGAATCAAAAATATTCTATACACCACAATCTAATTTCTCGACAATGCTTATTAGGTTCCAAGACCAAATTCTTTCCCCATTACAAAATTTGACACCAATCTTGCAAAGACTTGGTCCAATTTCCAGCACGGTGATCTACAAAACATGTGACTTAAGACTGTGGCTACATCTTATTTGATTAAATATAATGAACAAAGAACATCAAGGTTATTTCAGCTACAGTACATAGAGACTCTCGAAAGAATTGAAAAGCAAAGATTAATGTGTTACTGGACACCAATTTATGCAGAGTAAGGACTTCCCTAAAGTCATTTAATTTTTTTTTACATTTCTACAATATTTAAGACTTCATGTACAACTCATTTAGAGCGAGCTAATTTGATGAAAAGTTGTATTCTGCAAAAGGGCTAAGCGACAGTAAACTGTGAATACAGCCCACTTTATAAATGTGAATAGATCTAGCTCTTTCGATCACCACAAAAAAGGGGCAGCATTACAATTTGAGTTTATTCCAGAAGCAAATCTGTATACACCTATACATGGGTCACACTCACTGGAAACAGCCTAAACCTGAAAATGTATTAAAGAACCTTTAGCAATACTGTAGCATTTGCAAAATGGGGATCATGCAGTATTGTCTTAATGCTAGAGATGTAAGAAACTGAATCTCAGAAGATGGAAGCCCAGTTAGTTACAGGTACTAATGTTTACCACTGGAGACCTCAGTAAATCTCTGCTCCAATCAGCATTTGTTAAAACTGCACTTGTATTGTTAACAATTTGGAAATCAACAATCTAGAAGCCACAGTGAGCATAATGCATGAATTCCCACAACTAACTGAATTTCATAGATCAAAAGTGCTTCGGGGAGGTCCAAATAAAAACACATTCCAATTATGCATTTTAGCCAGCCTATATAACTCAGGTTTTTTCCCCTCTGTAAAGTTTTATCAGTACTACAATTGCAATAAATAAAATACTAATCTTTCCAGCAAAACAAAGTTTAATGTTATATTTTGCCTCCCAAATGAATCTTAATCACTCCGTTCCTTTTATAAATGACTCCTACTCTTAATGTGAAGTTGGTTAATTCACATTAAATACACCCCCTGTACCATTTTATCAAATTACTTAATTTGAACTATTAAATAACTAATTTTTTGAGAACGACCTTGAATTAACAGTAGTTTAAGATGAGATTTTGGCAAATACGATTCTTTAACACTAGCAGATTCCCCCACTGTAGTGCTCACAATATGATCAGAGTATATGCTGTTTTATAAGATCAGAAACATTATACCATAAAACACACAAAGCATTCTGTTTGTAAAAGTGCAACTGTGTGTAAATGTAAAGTCAGTGTTTCCCATTTAGCTACAGTAGCTGTACATTATGCTCCAATACGCTGTATGAAGCAGTTAGACCTCTGATTTTTTTTCAGATTTAGCTTCCAATGTTATGAGCTTTTCATTGTAAAGATAGACATAGTATTTAGAGTTCTTGCATACCATGTAAAGGATGGTGCAAAATATTAGGACAGGAAACAAATGACTTGCTCTTAAACCAGAGAATGGCATTCCGAAATCAAATAGGGACAGACAAGAATGGATGGGAGATGTTTTAAAAACATACTTTTTTGTTTAAAGTGTCAAAATGTAAAAGGAATTGCTGTAAGCTTAGTTCTTCATTAAAGCTCTGTAATACTGTAACAATTGCTCAGTAAAGGTCTGCATAATTTATAAGTGTAGAAATGATGTCAAGTCCAATGGGTTTTTATAACAGAATTGCATTAGTTGCAATACAATCAATACAGATTAAATGTTCTTGAAGCGCTACTTGAAAAATTGCAATCAATGGTTCAGTGTGTATTATGTACAGTATTGTGTAGTCAATTAAGGCCGACATAACATTAACAATTTTGTAATTCAATTAGAGAGAAAAAAAGGCACTCTATAACACGTAAGTGTAGGTGATATTAAATCTGAACTGAAAATCTTCCCCCACCCCACCAAAGAAAAACACCATGCAACCCCACAAGATAAAGTGCACTTAGCTGCACATTAAATACTAAAATGGAACATAATTTTAACTTAATGAAAAAAATAAACTGGAAGTAGTTACTGCCATGAGAAGAGCATTAGACCAAAATGGCTTACAAATGCTTGCAGTAAGAACGGAAATGTATTGCAGCAGTCTTGTTTTGACTGCATTAGCTATCCAGAATCATGAGTCATGCCATGAACACTGGAATGAGGGGGTCCTAGTCTCAGCTCATTTAATAAATGTATTCAGATAAGTAAAACCATTTGAAAAGTCATGAACAAAATGAGTTCAGTTCTTGAAAGTTACACTTACACTAAAGGGAAAAAAATGTAAAATAATCTGATTGTTTTCGAATTGTTAAGCAAGCTTCTGTATAAAAGCCTTTAAAACAATTAAATCTCAATGTTGCATCTTCAGTCCTTTGATAATTCATTGATGCACACATGTGCCACTGGTAGTTATTAGGAACTGCAATTAACGAATTATATAGCATCACTACATATTTTGTTTAAACTGCACTTATAATGGAGAAGGGAAATCAAATTGCATGCAAAAATAAAAAAGTCCACCCCATTACACTCAAGTGCAGACCACCACACGAGTTTAAACCCCACACCCCAAAGCCACACAGTCGGGAAAGTGACAAATGCTGCAACGAACAGAAAGGTTTTGAATTTACCTTTATACACATTGGTGACAGCCGAGGCGGCATTTTGAAACGGGACCCAGAGTGACAGCCCTTGTTGTTGACAGACTCGATCTACAAAAACACACAAGAAAAGGCAGGGGGAGTTGGGGGGGCGGAGGGGTGGAGGGAAAGAGAGGTGAAAAATTAGGAGAGCAATGAATGCAAACTGTCTGGTATCTAAACACACACACACACACACAAATATATATATATATATAGATGGACAACCCCTTTGGATAGAGAGACTCCGCCGGCCATATTTGATTTCGCCATTTTGGTTGCGTCTGTTTTTTCTTGGTCCCAAAAACAGAAGAGGGGGGGGGGCGCATCATTTCCTCAGATACTCCAGCAATCTGCTGACCGATTTCAATCGCCTTGCCCTCATTTTAAAAATCCATGTGTGAGGAGGGAAAAAAATGTTTTTTTGTCCCCTCTCTCGCTCTCTGCCCTTCAATCATTTCCCAACCTTCCCTTTTCTCTCTCTCTCACAAATCAAAAGAAGAATTTTTTTTAAAAAGCAAGAAAAGGGCGGCTGCGCTCGGTGTACCTTTATATAACTGTGCCACGGCGGTGGCTGAATTCTGAAATAAATGCCAAAGTTTTTGCTGGGTCTGCTCTTCCTCTAGCGACGCCCTCTCCTCTTCGTTCTGCTCCTCTTGCTCGCTCTCCGCCAGGCACTGCCTCTCCCATTTGGAAAACCAGTGTTCGGGGCAATGTTCCTGGATTTCTGACTCGTGTTCGTCTTTTTTATCCTCCATGATAATCGATTAATGTCTCTGGTGCCTCTTGATTTTTTTTTACTTTTTTAAAAAAAATTTCAATGTTATATTTATAATTTATTGTTTTTTTTTCTCTTTTTTTTGGGGGGGGGGGGTTAATATTATATTATGAAGTATTCCCCGGCGTGGTGGTTGTTGTTATTATTTTTTTTCCCCCAACACAGACCCACATTAAAGCTGTCTGCGCCGTCAACAATCGCCCCGCTTGTACTTTTCGCTGACGTTATTAAACTGAAGGGACACGCCGCACCCGTAAAGCTAACGTGATGGCCGGAAGCGCACGCCTCCCGCGCGCGTGATCCGCCCCCTTCTGAAACCCCGCCCATCCCCTCCACTCCCGCGCGGGTGGTCCCGCCTCCTTTGTGCTGCTTCGTCTGTCTCCCCACCTCCCCCCCCGCCCCCCCCGCGCGCGATTGGTGAAACGCCGGGCTCGCGCGAACGTCCGTCCTTTTTTTTCATCACCGCAGGGGCCGCGCCGGTGATTGGTGGCTAGCTGCGTCATTCACCTGACGCAAGCGCGGCGTGCGTCCCTGAGCGAGGGCGGGTGGGCGGGGGGGGGGCGGAGCATGTGTTTGGTATTTTGAAACCAAGAGGAAAGGGGGGGGGAAGGGGGCGGAGTCTTGCGAGAGGTCGATTGCGCGCATGCTCCCGGGGGAGCTTTTTTTTTAACCTGGAGCGTCTCCCCGGCCGCGGCTGAGCGGGTCACGTGATGGGGCCTGCTGAGGGCTGGAGAATTCTCACTGAGCCTGGCTTAATTTTCACCACAGGGAATGTGTCGGGAGATAAAATCTTCAGTTATGACTCACCGCCTTTTAAACCTTCGGGTACAAACTTACTGCAGTTGTCTCGAGAATAAAGCACAGTGTTTTTGTTGACATTTGGCCTTCCTTGGCTCAAGAGTAAAGAAAATGACGAGTCTTATAACAAGCCACAGCCTCATGATCATGATTTATTTCTTGTTGCAAAGCTGCCAAGTTTTTTTTAAGGGGGAAGGCTCATCAATTGTAATTACAATCAATATGTTATTTTTTACACCCATTGTTTCCATAATAAACATCTCTTAACAGTTTATACAACTTGATTGCAAATACTGCTAATAGCAGTTGTCAAGACTGGCAGCTTGATTCCTTTTGAGAATTATGAAAATTAAAGCCTAACTGTGGCTTGCTGAAAATAAACACAGCACTAAATATTTAAATATGTTTTCAATCTTACCTTTCTCATTTTGTTCCCAAAATCTTTCCCTTGGTAAAGATTAGGGTATGGCCAAAAAAATGTAAATTGTACCAGATGTTAGTTAGGCTGTGGCTGAAGTATTGGATAGAGTTTTTAGAACCATATTATTGGAAAGATATAAAAAAACAATGGAAAAGTTGCAGCATCAATTCATTAGGATCGTACCAGCACAGAGGAGTTACAGTTATGAACAGAAACTTGAAAAGTTAGGGCTTTAGTCAAGAGCTGAGAACGTTGAAAGGGATCCCGATAGTGAATTCTTCAAGATTATGATAGGATAAATTGTGACAGACTGTTTCCATTTGTTGGCGAGACAGTAACCAGAGGCGCACATTGCAGATAATTAAAAACAGAATTAAAGTGGAAAAAGTTAGAATTAAGTTAGAATGTGGAATTATCTGCCACTGACCATTGCTGAAGCAAAATCCATAAATAGAACGGAATCAAATAGTTGCTTTAAAAGAGGAATGTAATAGGAATGGAGAGCCAGTAAGAGAGTAGAGTTAGACTAGGTGACTCATGAGGAGAAAAGCACTGGTACAGACATGATGAACACAATGGCCTGTTTCGGTGCTGTAACATTCTATGATTTTATCTACAGGAGAAATAATTTGTATTGAGATACAAGTAAGAACATGAGGAAAGCTACAATCCATGGAGAATGAGAGAAGTTTATACAGAGCGATATCGAGAAAGTATGGGAAAACTGTAGCATACAAGATAATCAGCAAGATCTTGTAATCTTGGACCAAATTATTTCCTGTATGCACACTAGTTAAAAAGTATGGCAAACATTATTGTTGGAAAACACTAACATTTTCCAGTAAAAAAGTGTTGCACAGAAAAGTCTGACCATGATCATGAGAACATTGATATTCAGATTACTGGAGAGCCCTGTGATAAAATATGTTCCCCCTCTCTCAATATAGCTCTGCAAATTATTTATTTATATACAATCTACCAAAAGTTTGTCTCTAGCACGCATTTCTTGTTTGTTGCACTTACTTCCTCTTCTCACACTTTTGCCATCAGAGATTTCCTAACATCATTTCATCATCACGGCTTGTTAATTGACTCAAACGAAAACAGCAGAAAAGCAGACTTGAAGAGGCAGGGAGCATATGAACTCAAAGAGGAAGGTGGCTGTAAGACTACCAATAATAAACTACTAAGGACTTATGAAAAACAATCCTGAATGACTAGTCAGACTCAGGAGAATCTCCCAATTGAGAAAAAAGCAAGGAAAGAAAACAAATCACACAAAATGCTTTTTGAAAATAATTCTGTCCACTGTTTATTCTCAGTACCACAAATGAAATGTTAAATGTTTAAAATAAAAACTTTTCTTAAAATTACATAGTTTAGAATTACATGATTACATTTAGTCACTGAATTCTCATTTTTGTCTGTGCTCAGAAAAATATATTTTAGCCCAGAGTTTTGACTCCTGCCAGTTGAAGGCAGATCTTACAGTCAGCATGTGCCATTTGCCCAATCTCCCAGAATGCAGCTCTAGTATTTAGTCAATCTGCTGAAATATTTATCTTCAGCTTCCAGCAGTATGTTCTGAGCTGTTTTTCAAAATTATTTGAAGAAATACTAGAAGACAAATTTCAGAATCTTTATTCAGTTAAAGTTTTTTTTTAAACAGTATTATGTGTGTGTGAGAGAAAGAAGGGGTTTGGCATATTTAAAAGAGTTTTTCTTTGAAGAAATAGCCAATTAGATAAAAAGAAAGAAAGACTTGGATTTATATAGCGCCTTTCACGACCACCGGACGTCTCAAAGCACTTTACAGCCAATGAAGTACTTTTGGAGTGTAGTCACTGTTGTAATGTAGGAAACGCGGCAGCCAATCTGCACACAAACAAGCTCCCGCAAACAGCAATGTGACAATGATTCGATAATACGTTTTTTGGTTATGTTGATAAAAGGCAATACAGTTGATATTATTTATTGAGAAGAAATGTGGCAACATGAATAGAAAATTGGTTGATGGCAGGAAACAAAGTTATGGTAAATGGGCATCACTTGGGCTGGTGAAGGATTATGCATGGTGCACCTCAGGTCAGTGCTGCGCCCACCTTTGTGTACAAAGACATAGCCTTAGGTGTAGGGAACACCATCTCAAAATTTGCTGATGACACAAAAGTAGGAGGTTTTGGAAATAGAGAAGCGGACTGTAAAATACTTCAGGAAGACATGGACAGGTTCGCAGAATTGGCAGGCAGGTGGCAGATGCAATTTAATGTGAATAATTGTGAAGTTACGCACTTTAGGAGAAAATATAAATAATGGGACTGTCACTTAATGGAACAATGCTGAGGGTGTGGATGAGCAGTGAGAGCTTGTGGTTCAAATACATAATTTCCTGAAAGTGCAATGCAGGTAGAAAAAGGTATAAAATGGCCAATAAAATGTTGGGGTTTATAAATAGGGGTAACGCGTACAAGAGTAGAGGAGTAATGATGAATTTATACAAAACATTGATTAGGTCACAGATAGTACTGTTTTGAGTATTCATAAGAACATAAGAAAAACGAGTAGGAGTAAGCCCCTCAGGCTTGCGCCACCATTCAATAAGTTCATGGCTGATCTTCTACCTCCACTCCACTTTCCCGCCCTATCCTCTTATACCTTGATTCTCTCAGTGTCCAAAAATCTATCGATCTCCGTCTTGAATATAGACAACGACTGAGCATCCACCATTCATTACCCGATTATAGAAAGGACATTAAAGCCATAGAGCTCATAGAGCATAGATACACCAATATGATGCCAGGGAGGGGAAACTATGAGGCAAGATTTGAGATACTGGAATATTTCCATTGGAGCAGAAAAGGCTAAGAGGTGATTTAATAGAGCTTTTTTTAAATTGTGAAGAGTTTTGTTAGCGTGATTAGGGAAATACTATTTCCTCTGGTTGGGAAGTCAGTGACAAGCGGTCATACATTTAAAGGGAAAACATAAGTGAGGAGAGATGATAGGAGAAATTTGTTATGCAGAGAGTTTTTGGAACACGGATCATTCTGCCATAGGAATGGTTGGGGCACAGGCCACTGCATCTTTTATCAGAAACTTGGATAAATATTTGAAACAGAGAAAAGTACAAATCTGTGCGGATACAGTGGGGCAGTGGGATTTGTTCTGCATTGCTCTAGCAAAGAACCAGCATATCCATAATGGGACAAATGGCCGTCTTCTATGGTGCGATTATTAAGATGATGCCCGAGGACCAATTTTGGGAGATCCTCGGGCCCACATCTTTGGGTGCGTGGTTCAGCCTCAACACCCATCTTGCGCCCGTAGTTGGCCGCTAACCATTTTCTACCCCCACTGAATTCAATATCTGCAAAGATCACTTGGAAGCGTACAAACTGGTGCTGCCAGACCTGCACATTTCCGCCCTCTCTCCCACCCCCCACCCCCACCCTGCCGACTGTGCTGTTGTGCTCTGACCTGCGCCCCCCCCACCCCCTCACACTCACCTCCATTTCTCTGATTGTTGACAGACCCTTGGAATCCACCAGTGAGCCATACACCATATTCCAACCCCCTAGTTCTCATTAACTTCAGTATTCTGTGTCCATTATTTTGTCAAATCCTAGGTAACCCTCCATAATAACAGCAAAACACAGGACCCCTCCCTATCCTGTCAAACCCCAGCACAAACATCCCATGACTGCCAATCTCCAGGACATCCCCCTGTCTGCTGCCAAATTTCAGGACCACCATCCCAGTTCTGTCAAACGCCAGGATCATCTGATGCTGCCAAAGCCCAGATTCACCACCTAAAGTGCTACCAAAATCTAGGATTGTCCTCTCCCTCTGCAGCTAAACCACACCTCCACCTCTACAATACTGCTAAAAGTACCTACCTTCAACTGGTACATCTAGCACACCATCTTGATATGTGTCCTCAGCTTTAGAAATTGTTATGGATAAAAGTTAAATATATAGGTAAAGAAAAGAAAGAGCAAGCATTTATATAAGACTTTTCACAACCTCAGGGCATCCCAAAGTGCTTTGCAGACAATAAAGTACTATTGAAGTGTAGTCACTGTTATAATATAGGAAATGCAGCAGCCAATTTGTGCACAAGCAAGCTCCCACAAACAGCAATGTGACAATGACCAGATAATCTGTATTTTTGTTATGTTAATTGAGGGATAAATATTGGCCAGGTCAGGATTAACCAGGATACCTCCACTGCTCACCTTCAGACAGTGCAATGGGATCTTTACATCCAACTGAAAAGGCAGACAAGGCCTTGGTTTAATGTCTCGTCTGAAAGATGGCACTTCTGACAGTGCAGCGCTCCCTCAGTACTGCACTGGGAGTGTCAGCCTGGATTATGGGCTCAAGTCTCTTGAGTGGGGCTTGAATCCACTACCTTCTGATGCAGAGGCAAGAGTGCTACCCATTGAGCCACGGCTGACACTGTGCCTGGGCCCTCGACAGCTTATTTCAGCAGGCTTTCCAGCTTACTTTAAGGTCAGAGAAAAACAGTAGGAAATGACTAGATTTTTCCATTGTATTTTATTAAGATTGCTCAGGTGTGATTTATTGGTCTTTGTGTGTGAGTGCATTGGGTGTTCTTGAAACGTTTATATAAGATGAGCTGATTTCCTGTCGCGTTGCCCATAGCGAGTCTATTTTTTATTAAAAAATCAAAATTAAATAAAAATGTGTTCACACAGCATTAAGTTTTCTGGATTTAAAGGAATGGGCCAGATTAACTCAGTTCCACCTTCACAGCAGAATAATACATGATGCATTAAATGGTATAGTGCCCCATCACAAACTAGTGTATCACTTGACTTTCCATGAGTAATACCACGGGAGATTCACAAATTCAATTTAAATCAAGATTCTGCAATTACCAGCATATCTTCATGTTTTCTGCTGGGTTTTTCACTCCTGTTCTCAGTTTTAGAAATCCCAGTTTTGCTCTACTGATGCGTGCAAAGACCAGATTAAATGAACGTTATATGTCACAAGATTATGTCCAACAGTTGATTGGATTTCTCATCCAAATGAGCAAAATAAATGAGTAGGTTACAACCAGAAGTCGGCTTGATCTGCTGGTACCTCACATCATGTTTCTATCATGCATTAAACTAGATCAGGATACAAATTATGCACACTTTGGTTAATTTAAATATAATTCTATTGGCCTAGATTCTCTTCTGCAATACTGTTTTGTTGTTGTTAGTCTTAAAGTCTCAATACTGCTTTGTGACCTAGTCTTTTGGATCATAATTTCTTTTATCTCTAAGAAATGTGTTTATTGTGTCTCCTAAGAATGCATTTAAGGGGAAGCTGGATAAACACAGAGGGAGAAAGGAATAGAAGGATAAGGGTAGATGAAATAGGGTGGGAGGAGGCTCGTTTGCTCCATAAACACTGGCATAGACCTGTTGGAATGAATGGCCTGGACCTGAGCAATGCATTCTATGTAATTCTATGTAAAAATAGTGCAGGAAGAGCAAGGAAAGTTGCTTGTCTTGTCGAAAAAAAGTGCAATGTTACAAATTGGATTACGCTAGAAGAATGTAATGAGGATTGTATATGCAAATCACCCATTTAAATTTCTCATTCTTTTTTCAATTACGGTGCAAAAAGCTTAATGGGCAGGCCGAATTATAGATGTAATTGTTATTCAGCCAGATTTACATTGTTATTTCTCAGCTCCCCAAAAATTACTTTGTGGAATTATAAACTGAGTTCCAAAAAAGCTGAACACAATAATCACATGTTGGCAGAAAGATAACATAAGTTGCTACGGGGATCACATTCTGTCACAAACAGTCCACATTTTTTAGTAAATAAGAAGGGGGTGAAATTGGATGTGGTCGGGATGCAAAACAGACAGAATCGCTTTGGCCGACCATTATACAACACGCCCAATATTTATTTCCATTGAAGTGAACAGAGCTGAATATGGGGCGGAGCAGTTAACAGGCAATCGATGCAATACCATCTGATTTGCGTCCCCCACTACATCCAATTCCCCTCCCCACTGCCCCCCCCCCCCATATACCTGATAACTATCCAGAAAAGACAAAAAAGAGGAGAGAATATTACTATGTGGCTCTAATTAAGGGGGATAATACTTGACTCTTACAACTGTGGTAGACATTTTTTTAATTTATTCATTCCTGGGATGTGAGGCCAGCATTTATTGCCCATCTCTAATTACTCTTGAGAAAGTGGTGGTGAGTCACCTTCTTGAATTGCTGCAGTCCGTGTGGTTAAGGTACTCCCACAGTGCTGTTAGGGAGGGAGTTCCAGGATTTTGACCCAACGACGATGAAGGAATGGCAATATATTTCCAAATCAGGATGGTGTGTAACTTGGAGGGGAACTTGCAGATGATGAGGTTCCCATGCGCCTTGGTGAGTTGCTGCAGTGCATCTTGTAGATGGTACACACTGCAGTCATGGTGCGCCAGTGGTGGAGGGAGTGAATGTTGAAGGTGGTGGATAGGGTGTCGATCAAGTGGGCTGCTTTGTTCTGGATGGTGTCGAGCTTCTTGAGTGTTGTTGTCATGGACTGAACTGCTTTTTGAATGTACTGTACAAATTTTTATAAGAATAAAGTATACTTTGAAATAAAAAATTTAAAAAAGTTGTTGTCATGTTACTCATCCAGGCAGTATTCCATCACACTCCTGACTTGTGCCTTGTAAATTGTAAAAATGCTTTGGGGAGTCAGGAGGTGAGACTCTCGCCGCAGAATACCCAGCCTTTGTCCTGCCACAGTATTTATGTGGCTGGTCCAGTTAAGTTTCTGGTCATTGGTGACCCCCAGGATGTTCATGGTGGGGAAATCGGTGATGGTAATACCATTGAATGTCATGGGGCGGTGGTTAGACTCTCTCTTGTTGAAGATAGTCATTGCTTGGCACTTGTGTGGCGCAAATGTTACTTGCCACTTATCAGCCCAAGCCTGAATGATGTCCAGGTCTTGCTGCATGTGGGCATAGACTGCTTTATTGGGCCCAAATTTGCCCAGAAGTTGCTCCGTTTTTTTTTGAGCAATCTGCTTTTTCTGGAGTATCTTAAAAATCCCCATTCTGCACATTTAATTTGTGCCAGTGTAAGTGCGTTAGTTAGGATTTTTTTTAGTTTATTTTTTTTTTCAAAAGGGGGCATTACCAGCCACCAACGCCCGTTTTGGCCATTTAAGCCAGCTTGGCAAGCTAATAGTTGTCCCAAACTAACTTAGGCCAGCGTATGTGGCCACTTGCGGCCGCACAGAAACCCCTTGCGGAGAGTTAAGAAATCAGCGCAGGTAGGTACTTAATGACTTGACTAAAAATGTGAATAGGATCAAACAGCTATAGAAGACTGACAATATTCGCAAATTTATTTACGATACAACAGAAGCATTCATGGAAGCTTAAACTACAAAAATAAAAGAAGTAAAGAGACAAAACATATTTACATAATTTTTTCAAAATATCCAAATAAAAAATAGAAGTACCACCTGCTCGTAGGAAAGTATTTTCATCAACAGGGTTAAGGAAAATCTTGAGTAAGCTCATTAAAATTACTGGCTACACAGTTATCACACCCTCCGCCTCCCACCCCCATCAAAATTCTCCTCTCTTCCTCCACTCCATCAAAACTCTCCTCTCTTCTCCTCCCCCATCAAAACTCTCCTCCTCCCCCGCCCCCCCCAGATCAAAACTCTCCTCCTCCCCCGGCCCCCCACCATCAAAACTCTCCTCTCTTCTCCACCGCCCCCCCCCCATCAAAACTCTCCTCTCTGCTCCCCTCCGGATCAAAACTCTCCTCCTTCCCCCTCCCCCCAACAAAACTCTCCTCTTTCCTCCCCGCCAGATCAAAACTCTCCTCCTTCTCCCCTCCCCCCCCGATCAAAACTCTTGTCGCCCCCTCCGATCAAAAGTCTCCCCGCGCCAACTTGTTTCTTGTAGCCCTCAGCGCGAGAAGACAGCGGCAAGCCTGTGTGGCAGGACACTCGGCGGGATAGGGTCGGGACACATTGGGTCCCACGGTGCAGGCACGCATCATCATAATCATGGGAGGAGCTACTGCGCATGCACGAACGCTCTACTGCTCATGCGGACAGCCGCCGGCATTCTTTTAGGTGCAGAGCCCAAGCTCCGCCCCCCCCCCCACCCCCCCCAATGGATTTACCACGCCACGCCAAGCCCCGGGAGAGTCGACAGAGAGGCCAGAATCTGGGGACATCTTTTTTGCGCCGTTTGGATTGTAGGAAGTCGGCGCATCTCACGTGAGTGCGACGAAAAAAACCGGGTGGGCCAAATTTGGGCCCATTATCTGGGGAGTTGCAAATGGAACTGAACACTGTGCAACCATCAGCGAACGTCCCCACTTCTGACCTTATGATGGAGGGAAGGTTATTGATAAAGCAACTGAAGATGTTTGAGCCTAGGACAATGCCCTGAGGAACTCTTACAACAATGTCCTGGGGCTGAGATAATCGACCTCCAACAACTACAACCATTTTCCTTTGTGCTAGATATGACCTCAGCCAGATTCCCATTGACCTTTATTTTACTGGGCTCCTTGATGCCACACTCTAGAACTGCTGCCTTGATGTCAAGGGCAGGCACTCTCACCTTACCTCTAGAATTCAGCTCTTTTGTCCATGTTTGGACTAAGGCTGTAATGAGGTCTGGAGTCGAGTGGTCCTGGTAGAATCCAAACTGAGCATCAGTGAGCAGGTTATTGGTGAGTAAGTGCCGTTTGATAGCACTGTTGACGAAACCTTCCATCACTTTGCTGATGATTAAATGTAGACTGATGGGCTGGTATCTGGCCGAATTGGATTTATCCTGCTTTTTGTGGACAGGATATATACCTGGGCAGTTTTCCACATTGTTGGGTAGATTCCAGTGTTGTAGCTGTACTGGAACAGCTTGGCTAGATGTGCAGCTGGTTCTGGAGCGCAAGTCCAGAACAAGCCAAGATGTTGTCAGTGCCCATACCCTTTGCTGTATCCAGTACGCTCAACCATTTCTTGCTATCACATGGCGTGTATCGAATTGGCTTAAGACTGGCTTTTGTGATGGTGGGGACGTCAGGAGGAGGCTGATATGAATCATCCGCTCATCACTTCTGGCTGAAGATGGTTGCAAACGCTTCAGTATCCATGTACCAAATGCTACAAGCCACCTACTAAGGGAACTTATTTTTGGAACAGTTGAAATATGAAATAAATGATAAAACACATATGGGTTTGAGTATGCCTTAAAACTAGGTTGAATAGAAGGACTCTGGTTGTGCTGGCACATTCTTAAGCTATATTGTGGTGCACATTAAATAGTGCAATCACTGCCACGCTTTCAGTTCACTGCCCACTCCAATGTAGTATGTAAATTGAGTGAGGTACTGACATTACTGACATGCATGCCTTTAAATCAGCAAGTGATGCGACGATAAGATAAAATAATAGGAGTCAGAGTAAAGAGAAAGAGGATCTCTTCATGATTAAAGTCTGGAAAGTAGGAAAAGTAAAACAAAATGGTGAAGATGTTTGAGACAAGGACAACATTCAAATTACCGCCCAATTTATGTGCAAAATAACAAACAAACCAAATGCCACCTCCACAGTAATGTGAGACAGGGAAATGTTGACGGAGGATGGAATGACAAGAAGCACTGGACAATGGGTGAGGTAGCCAATATTAAAAGAAACTAAGGGGGAAATTTTAACCTAATTTGGTGGGCGGGAAACCCATGGGATCGAGTGGAATGCTGGTTTTACTCCCTGTCCAATATAACACATTTTTTCAGACCACAGGTGCTGGTAATGATTCTGATTGCCATTTACAGCTCCACTAGACCCATCTTATGGACCAGATTTTGCAGTGGGTATGACGGCATACTCTGAGAGTACACCATCATACCGTCTTTGAAATTGACTAAATCCCGAACTTGTGATCTGCCAAGTTATGCCTTGACAGATGGGGAAATACTCATTGCTGGCGCAGAGGTGGGTGCTAACTGTCTAGCAATTACGGACGAAAATGTTACAGCTCGTGAAAGCAGGCCGAGGAGCTTGTTCCACTGCGAAAGGAACCACTTTTCCGTTCTTTTACAGGTTAAGTCACGTTAATGGTGAAAATAAATAAGAGTTTGCATTCTGCCAGGGCGGTTCAGCAATAGCTAAAATGCTTTAAGGAGAGTTTTAAAAAAATTTATCAAAAGTTTTTTGCATTTTAGACAGGCATTTGATATATTGAATAAATATAGTACCATTTACTGTAATACAGTTTAATTAATGAAAAGAAAACATCTGATATCAGTTTGCATCCCCGCCCCCCGCTCCCCCCGATTATATATAAAAGCACTCTCCTTTCTCTTCTGTCGCCTTATTCTGTAACTTTATTTTCCTGTGTACCAGTGTCCCATTGAACAAACTGGAAAACCATGATGCTGGTTCCCACATATCTGTCAAGAGGAAACTCGTGTTTGCACTGATTGGAGCACAAGACTCACGTGTTCCCAGGTACGCTTCCGCACTCACTGCGCCGCTGGGATCCCTGGGCCATTACACTGCCCTCCAGTATGCAGCGTCAGAGAGCAAGTTCACGAAGGAGGGTCCTCATCAGGTACGTTCGTATTCTATTAGGATGCCGGCGGCACACCTAAGGAGTTCACCGCCGATCACAAGCACTGCCCCTTTGTTTCTTTTCTTGTCCCATTACCACCCCTTTTTGCCTTGCACCAGCATCCCTTTGGTCATTTAATCATTTCTGCCTTCCGTCCATCACAGACCTTTCCTTTTGTTCTTTCCTTCCTTCCCCCTTTCCCTGCGCCTGTACTTGCTTAAAACCTGTTACTTCTGTAATGATTTTCAGTTCTGACGAAAGGTCACAGACCTGAAATGTTAACTCTGTTTCTCTCTCCATGGATGCTTCCTGCCCAGCTGAGTATTTTCCAGCACCCACAGTATTTTGCCTTCAGTATAACTCCCCACAATGGAGAGTGAAATTGGGCGGAGTGTAAAAGTAGCATTACATCTGATCTCGTCAATTACTTGACGGGCGGGTTAGGTTAAAATTGTCCCCTTAATCTCATCACAGAGTCAGTGGGCTAGAAATTCCACATTGAAAATTAGTTCAGTTTATGGGCGCTATTTCCGATTAACGGACGATTTTTTAATGCTGAAATAACGCCAAAAAAATAAGGACTAAGTTTTGCCCAAAAATGTTTTAATTTTGGCATAGTGCTAAAATACCTCCGTTTTTAAGGACGGAGCTAAAAATTTTCACGATAAAAATAACGCCCATTTTTAAACACCAGACTTGCAGAACATTTCTGAGTTCTTCCACACAAACGAAGCTCAAAAACGAAAAATGGACCGTGAATTGGGAAGGAAAAAGGCCAGGAAGTTCAACCAAGACGCCAGTGATGCCCTGGTAGCCGCTGTGGAAAGTGGATGGCAACAGATTGGCAAGAAGGGTGCTGGTAAACTGAAATCTGCAGCAATGGCTCAAACTTGGGAGGATGTTGCAGAGCAGGTTTCGGCAATGGGGACGGCAAGCTGTGCTGGAAGAAATGGCAGGACTTTTGCCAAGTAGTTAGAATAAGTAATATTTTTAGTTATTCAATTACTTGAATTGTAAATGTGATTATCTGTGTGTGGCATGACAGTAGAAGGCTCCTCTCTTAAAAATTTCTGTTGCCACCTTTGCAGAAGAAGTTGTCCGGCAACCACCGAGAGCGAGCGGAAATTGGTGGAGGTCCAGCAAGACTGCCGAGGGTCGCAGGTATTATTGGTGGCACCAAAAGATCGACCACCCATGCAGAAGCTGGACCCAGGTTTCAGAGAGAGGGTAAGTCCTGCAAAATCCACAGTCTGGGTTGGCTCAATGTTAAGTACTGTGTGAGCTATGCTTCGGTTTATGCGGTGTACTATCATTCGGCTGCACTTGGGTTCATGCGATGTACTCTCCGTCGGCTATGCTTCGGTTTATGCGATCTGCTATCATTCAGCTATGCTTCAGTTTATGCAATGTAATCTTCGTCGGCTACACTTCGGTTAATACGATATATTATCATTCGTCATGGAGCTTCAACTGAGCGTGCGCTATGTGAGCCTACTCATGTCACCCTGCCCCCTCCCCTGATGCTAACCATTCGTCTGTTCTGTTATATTTTGCAGACGTAGCACAGATATCCAATAATGAAACAGAAGGCCCAGCCACACCCTGACACAACCAGATGTGGATGAGCCTGCCGACCTCGCTATACTGAAGAAGTTATGGAGGCCGATCAGGACAAGGATGAGAATGAGGAGGAGCAGGAAGATGACAATAATTGTATTCGGGGGGGGGGGAGGAGTATTGAGGGGATGAGACAGTGGCATTGCAATTGGAGGTGGTGCAGGACATGCATAGAAACATAGAAACATAGAAAATAGGTGCAGGAGCAGGCCATTCAGCCCTTCTAGCCTGCACCGCCATTCAATGAGTTCATGGCTGAACATGAAACTTCAGTACCCACTTCCTGCTTTCACGCCATACCCCTTGATCCCCCGAGTAGTAAGGACTTCATCTAACTCCCTTTTGAATATATTTAGTGAATTGGCCTCAACTACTTTCTGTGGTAGAGAATTCCACAGGTTCACCACTCTCTGGGTGAAGAAGTTTCTCCTTATCTCGGTCCTAAATGGCTTACCCCTTATCCTTAGACTGTGACCCCTGGTTCTGGACTTCCCCAACATTGGGAACATTCTTCCTGCATCCAACCTGTCCAAACCCGTCAGAATTTTAAACGTTTCTATGAGGTCCCCTCTCACTCTTCTGAACTCCAGTGAATACAAGCCCAGTTGATCCAGTCTTTCTTGATAGGTCAGTCCCACCATCCCGGGAATCAGTCTGGTGAATCTTCGCTGCACTCCCTCAATAGCAAGAATGTCCTTCCTCAAGTTAGGAGACCAAAACTGTACACAATACTCCAGGTGTGGCCTCACCAAGGCCCTGTACAACTGTAGCAACACCTCCCTGCCCCTGTACTCAAATCCCCTCGCTATGAAGGCCAACATGCCATTTGCTTTCTTAACCGCCTGCTGTACCTGCATGCCAACCTTCAATGACTGATGTACCATGACACCCAGGTCTCGTTGCACCTTCCCTTTTCCTAATCTGTCACCATTCAGATAATAGTCTGTCTCTCTGTTTTTACCACCAAAGTGGATAACCTCACATTTATCCACATTATACTTCATCTGCCACGCATTTGCCCACTCACCTAACCTATCCAAGTCACTCTGTAGCCTCATAGCATCCTCCTCGCAGCTCACACAGCCACCCAACTTAGTGTCATCCGCAAATTTGGAGATACTGCATTTAATCCCCTCGTCTAAATCATTAATGTACAATGTAAACAGCTGGGGCCCCAGCACAGAACCCTGCGGTACCCCACTAGTCACTGCCTGCCATTCTGAAAAGTACCCATTTACTCCTACTCTTTGCTTCTTGTCTGACAACCAGTTCTCAATCCACGTCAGCACACTACCCCCAATCCCATGTGCTTTAACTTTGCACATTAATCTCCTGTGTGGGACCTTGTCGAAAGCCTTCTGAAAGTCCAAATATACCACATCAACTGGTACTCCTTTGTCCACTTTATTGGAAACATCCTCAAAAAATTCCAGAAGATTTGTCAAGCATGATCTCCCTTTCACAAATCCATGCTGACTTGGACCTATCTTGTCACCATTTTCCAAATGCGCTGCTATGACATCCTTAATAATTGATTCCATCATTTTACCCACTACTGCATGTTCCAAGCGCTTTCGGCAACTCTAAGCACGAGGGGTCATTTCATGGTCGCAGCGGGTCCCAGTGGGTTGCAGCAAAACACACCCAGGGCAGCAGCAGCAACAGGCTGGAGGAGACCTGAACAGTGCTCTGCTGAAATGCAGGCTACACGGTAGGTGTTAGAGCTCAAGGGGGATGAGTGGGGAGACCATTGAGCTTACCAGATCGCTCTTGGAGGCCATGGGTGGGATCGTGAGAGAAATAGCAGCACTGTCTGGAGAGAATGGCAGCAAACTCTGTTGACATTAGGGAGGGCACACCCAGACTGTCATTGCTCAGCGGCAATTGACAGCATCAAGTGATGCCACTCCCACTCCAATCCCCAGACCAACCTGAGCAGTTAGTGTCAGTGTGCAGGTTGATCTACAGGCTGAGGAGTCCCAAGCTGCGCCTTCCGCAGCCACAGGTTTTCAAGGGCTTTCATTGCCGGCTCCTGGGTCTGTTTCCCCCCACAACAAGCAGAGCGCCCTACCCAAGACACGATCAAAAACCTTGGGCTCACCGGGAATAGGGCTAAGGGCAAGGTCATGGGCAAGAAGGGTGGGCAGGGGCTCGGCGCTGCTTAAATAAGGAGGGGGGAGAGATGGCTGCAGCTGAAGTTTGTTTCAACATAAGAACATAAGAACATAAGAAATAAGAGCAGGAGTAGGCCATTTGGTCCCTCAAGCCTGCTCCGCCATGTAATAAGATCATGGCTGGTCTAATCATGGACTCAGCTCCACTTCCCTGCCCGCTCCCCATATCCCTTTATTCCCGTTTCGTTCAAAAATCTATCTATCCATTCTTAAATATATTCAATGACCCACCCTCCACAGCTCTCTGGGGCAGAGAATTACATAGATTTACAACCCTCTCAGAGAAGAAATTCATCCTCATCTCAGTTTTAAATGGGTGACCCCTTAGTCTGAGACTTTGTCCCCTAGTTTTAGTTTCCCCTATGAGTGGAAATATCCTCTCTGCATCCAGCTTGTCAAGCCCCCTCATTATCTTATATGTTTCGATAAGATCACCTCTCATTCTTCTGAACTCCAATGAGTATAGGCCCAACCTACTCAACCTATCTTCATAAGTCAACACCCTCATCTCCGGAATCAACCTAGTCAACCTTCTCTGAACAGCCTCCAGTGCAAGTATATCCTTCCTTAAATACAGAGACCAAAACTGTACGCAGTACTCTAGGTGTGGCCTCACCAATACCCTGTACAGTTGTAGCAGCACCTCTCTGCTTTTATACTTTATCCCTCTTGCACGAAAGGCCAACATTCCATTTGCTTTCCTGATTACTTGCTCTACCTGCATACTAACTGATATGTCCTTACTATACAGTATAAATGCACACGAGGCCCAGACTTAAGAGAAGGTCACTCTGTGACCAGTTACCTTTATTACCAAGACCTCAAGTGATGAAGGTGGGTGGAGGTTCCCCTTTTATACCTGAAAGTCCAGGTTAGGAGTGTCTCCCACAAGTTCACCCCCTTGTGGTCAATGTTCTCAAGGTGTACAACTTAGGTCAGTTTATACATGGGTTACAATGATAGTTGAATACATGACATCACCTCCCCCCCAAAGTCTTATTGGGTTCACAGGTTAAGTCTCTCTGGTGGTTTCCGTTCCCTTGTAGAGCGCCTGAGTTGGGGCTCCGGTTGTTGGGCGCTGGCCTGAGTGTCTGCTGTTTGTGGTGCCTCAGGCCTGTCCGGACTGCCCACAGTGACTGGGCTCTCCTCCATTTCGTTCCGGTGTTCGGTCACCTGTGGTGGAATAAACTCTACGTCGTGTTCTTCCTCTGCTTCTTCTAATGGATTGCTGAACCTCCTTTTAGTTTGATCCACATGTTTGCGGCAGATTTGTCCATTGGTAAGTTTAACTACCAAAACCCTATTCCCCTCTTCGACAATCACAGTGCCTGCAAGCCATTTGGGCCCTGCAGCGTAATTAAGGACAAAAACGGAGTAATTGACATCAATACATCGCACGCTCGCATTCCTGTCATGGTAGTCACATTGTGACTGATGCCTGCTCTCAACAATTTCTGTCATAGTAGGGTGTATAAGGGATAACCTGGTTTTGAGCGTCCTTTTCATTAGCAGCTCTGCGGGTGGAACCCCTGTGAGCGAGTGTGGTCGGGATCTATTGACCAACAGGAGGCGTGTTAAGCGGCTTTGTAGAGAACCCTCTTGGATTCTGAGCATCCTCTGTTTGATTATCTGCACTGCTCGTTCCGCCTGACCGTTTGAGGCCGGCTTGAACGATGCCGTTCTGACATGGTTGATTCCATTGCCTGCCATGAAGTCCTGGAATTCAGTGCTTGTGAAGCACGGGCCATTGTCGTTGACCAAGACATCCGGTAGATCATGGGCGGCGAACATTGCCCGTAGACTTTCTACCATGGCAGAGGATGTGCTTGAATTTAAAATGGCACACTCAATCTATTTGGAGTAGGCGTCTACTACAACCAAAAACATTTTTCCCATGAAAGGACCTGCGTAGTCCACATGGATGCGTGACCATGGCTTGGCGGGCCAGGACCTGGGGCTAAGGGGGGCTTCCCTGGGTGTGTTGCCCAGCTGAGCACACGTGTTGTACCTGCGAACACAAAGTTCCAGGTCTGCATCTATCCCTGGCCACCAATTGCCTTCATCATGACAATGCCCGGGTGCTCATTGTGAAGTTCTCTGAGAAACACCTCTCTGCCCCTCTGGGACATGACTACTCGGTTTCCCCACAGTAGACAATCGGCCTGAATTGAGAGTTCATCCTTGCGCCTATGAAACGGTTTAAATTCCTCAGGGCATGCCCCGTACGTGGCTGCCCAGTCCCTATTCAGGACACATTTCTTAACTAAAGACAGCAGCGGGTCTTTATTTGTCCAGACTTTAATCTGACGGGCTGTCACAGGTGAGCCTTCGCATTCGAAAGCTTCAACATCCATGACCATCTCAGCATCATGCTCAGTTGCCCCCTCAGTGGTGGCTAGTGGGAGCCTGCTGAGTGCATCGGCGCAGTTTTTGGTACCCGGTCTGTGCCGAATTGTGTAGTCATAGGCGGCTAACTTAAGTGCCCATCTCTGTATGCGGGCCGATTCATTCGCATTTATGGCCTTGTTGTCAGCCAAAAGGGACGTTAGGGGTTTGTGATCTGTCTCCAGCTCAAATTTCCTGCCAAACAGGTACTGGTGCATTTTTTTTACTGCATATACACATGCTAGCGCTTCCTTTTCTACCATCCCGTAGCCCCTTTCTGCCTGGGACAGACTTCTGGAGGCATAAGCAACCGGCTGTAACTGACCATTGGTATTCACATGCTGCAGCACACACCCGACCCCATATGACGACGCATCGCACGTTCGAACAAGTTTCTTACATGGGTCATATAACGTTAACAGTTTGTTGGAGCAGAACAAGTTGCGTGCTCTATCTAAAGCCCTTTCCTGGCTGTCCCCCCAGACCCAATCGCGACCTTTGCGTAGGAGCATGTGTAGCGGCTCTAACAGCGCGCTCAATTTGGGAAGAAAGTTACCAAAATAGTTCAGGAGCCCCAGGAACGAACGCAGCTCCGTCGTGTTACGGGGTCTGGATGCTCTCTGGATTACTTCCATTTTGGATGCAGTGGGTCTGATCCCGTCTGCTGCTACCCTCCTCCCCAGGAATTCTACCTCTGGAGCTAAGAAGACGCACTTCGCCTTTTTCAATCGCAGCCCTACCCGGTCCAGTCTGCGTAGCATTTCCTCCAAGTTGTGGAGGTGTTCTTTAGTATCGTGATGAGGATGTCGTCCTCAAAAACCACCGTCCTTGGAATCGACTTGGGGAGACTTTTCATATTTCACTGAAAGATCGCGGCAGCCGAACAAATCCCGAACGGACATCTGTTATACTCAAACAACCCCTTGTGTTTCGTGATGGTGGTCAGCTTCTTTGACTCACTCGCCAGCTCCTGGGTCATGTAAGCTGAGGTCAGGTCCAATTTTGAAAAAGGTTTGCCACGAGATAGCGTTGCAAAGAGGTCCTCCGCTCTCGGTAGCGGGTACTGGTCTTGGAGTGACACCCGATTGATGGTGGCCTTGTAATCGCCACATATCCTGACCGACCCATCCGCCTTGAGCACCGGCATGATCGGGCTCGCCCAGTCACTGAATTCGACTGGCGAGATGATGCCTTCCCTCAGCAGGCGGTCCAATTCGCATTCTATCTTTTCAGGCATCACGTACGGCACCGCTCTGGCCTTGTGGTGTACTGGCCTGGCGAGCGGGTATATGTGAATCACTACCTTGGCCCCCATGAAAGTGCCGAAGCCGGGTTGAAATAATGAGTCAAATTTGTCCAGGACCTGTGAGTATGATACTTGCTCCACAGAAGAAATTGCATTGACATCATCCCATTTCCAGTTCATGACAGCAAGCCAACTCCTCCCCAGTAGTTGGGACAATCCAGAGTGGCAATCTGTTCTCCGAATCTTTGTGGGTCACGACTGCCATGGCGCTGCCTAGCACCGGAATGATCTCCTTTGTATATGTCCGTAGCTGTGCGTCAATCGGCAATAATTTTGGCCTCCTGGCCTTGGACACCCACAACCTTTCGAACTGTTTGATACTCATCAGGGACTGGCTGGCCCCCGTGTCTAGTTCCATTAAAACTGGGATGCCATTGAGGAGCACTTCCATCATTATCGTTGGCGTCCTGGTATATGAACTGTATATGTGCTCCACATGAACTCGCTGAACATCAGCTTCCAGCGATTTCCCCCAGTATTCATTTGGCCTCGTAAGGCTTGTATCGGGCCCGTCCTCCTCGTACATCAACCTGGCTGCAGGCTTCCTGCACATATGCACCAAGTGACCACTGACGTTGCAGTTCCTGCAGGTATATTGCTGATACCTGCAGGCTCTGGCTGGGTGTTTACCTCCACACCTCCAGTATGAGCTGGAGGCCCCGTTGTTGGAAACAAAAGGTCCATTACCAGTCTCTGACTGTCTCTGTAACTGTCCTTAAGCGCACCATTAACAGGTGTTGATGGCCCCATTACTGGCCGCATTGTCCATTGTGATGGCATGAATCTCTGTTCAGCTAGCCATTGTCTCTGTTGAATTCCTCCTTTGGGTTCGACTACATGCTGGGGCATGTCCGATTGCCCTTGTCTGCCTAGAGAACTGTGTGCCACGTTAACAATGTTGACTCCCTGGTCGTTTGCCACATTTGAGCCAAGATTTTTGTCATACATCCTTCTGGTCTCTTCCTCCCCTGAGATAAATGTCTGGGCTATCAGAGCCGCTGCTTCCAAGGTCAAGTCTTTAGTCTCAATCAGTTTCCTGAAAACCCCAGCATGCCCGATTCCCTCAATAAAAAAGTCTTGCAGCATCTCCGCTCTGCATGCATCTGGGAACGTACATAGGCTCGCCAGTCACCGGAGGTCTGCCACATAGTCAGGAACGCTTTGCCCTTCTCGCCGCCGGTGCGTGTAAAACCGATGTCTCGCCATGTGCATGCTGCTCGCCGGTTTATGGTGTTCCCCGATCAATTTACTGAGCTCTTCGAACGTCTTGTCCGCCAGCTTCTCTGGCGCTAGAAGGTCCTTCATCAGGTAGTACGTTCTGGATCCACAAACCGTCAGGAGATGAGCCCTGCGTTTGTCGGCCGAATCCTGTCCCAACCATTCCTTAGTGACAAAACTTTGCTGTAGTCTCTCAATAAAGTCGTCCCAATCATCACCAACACAGTACCTCTCTTCTGTGCTGCTAGTGGCCATGCTCACGTGGTTTAAATCCCAGTTTCTCGTCGCCAATGATATGTCCTTACAATACAGTATAAATGCACACGAGGCCCATACTTGAGAGAAGGACACTCTGTGACCAGTTACCTTTATTACCAAGACCTCAAGTGATGAAGCGGGGTGGAGCTTCCCCTTTTATACCTGAAAGTCCAGGTTAGGAGTGTCTCTCACAAGTTCACCCCCTTGTGGTCAATGTTTTAAAGGTGTACAACTTAGGTCAGCTTATACGTGGGTTACAATGATAGTTGAATAAATGACACTAACTTTTTGTGTTTAATGCACAAGGACCCCCACGTCTCTCTGTACTGCAGCACTTTGCAATTTTTCTCCATTTGAATTATAATTTGTTTTTCGATTTTTTTTCTGCCGAAGTTGATAACCTCACATTTTTCCACGTTATATTCCATCTGCCAGATGTTTGCCCACTCACTCAGCCTGTCTATACCCTTTGCAGATTTTTTTGTGTCCTCCTTACAATTTTCTTTCCCACCCATCTTTGTATCTCAGCAAACTTGGCTACATTACACTCGATCCCTTCATCCAACTCATTTATATCGATTGTAAATAGTTGAGGACCCAGCACCGATCCTTGCGGCACACCACTAGTTACCGTTTGCCAACCAGAAAATGAACCATTTATCCTGACACTCTGTTGTCTGTTAGTTAGCCAATCCTCTATCCATGCTAATATATTAGCCCCAACACTGAATTTTTATCTTGTGCAGTCATCTCTTATGTGGCATCTTTTCGAATGCCTTCTGGAAATCCAAATACACCATATCCACTGCTTATTGGTGGGTTTGACCCCGACTGATGTCACAAAATCAGTACTGGAAAAAAATCGGCCTTTATTTTTTAAGGACAGCGTAACATCACTGGTGAAACTAGCAAAATGGCCCTAAATTCATTTAGCTCCCCTAAAAAAACTTTTAGCTCCAAAAACCGTGGCGAATTTCGGGCCCAGTATATTATTGGTAGCAAAGAAGATGGAGCTAATACTTTTAGACAAAGCTTACATCACCAACTCAAGAATGATTATGTTATGAGTCGAGATCCTGGTACCTGTAATGGATGGGAAGTGGGGTGAGTGGGGGAGGTCAGGGGCAGGGTAGAGTGAGGATCCCATTTGGAAAGTTCGGGGTATTGAGCAGCCAGCCACACAGAACAATATCCACTCACCAAGCAACTATTACAGCCGAATATGAATGTGCATTAGAGGAATGATGCCAATTTATGAGGGAAATGCCAAGGCTGCTCAGAATATTCAGCCGCTTGTGCCATGGTTATTCTTCTCTTCAGCAGACATTACTTGCACTACAGGGCAAATGCTTCAAATGTAAGCTTCAAAGATTTTATCTTACGTTAATAAAACAAAGCTAAAAATAACCAATTTAGTCGTGGCAAGTAATATAACTATGCCTGAAGTGTTTAAATATGGTAGACATCTTTCAGGACACTTTCTCAAGGAGAGATCTATTTAGCTATTGAAAATTTACATCTGTGTATCTATATATGTCCCAAACTTGAGTACAGTACTGTATCTTTCAAAACAGAGCCCCAGAATAATATCCAGGAGGGGATAAAGAAACATATTTCAACATTAGACAAGCCTTGAACACATTCTCTCACCATGAACACATTTAAGTGGTTCCCCCAAGGGATAGGGATTGCTTTTTTTTCACTCTTCAGCAGCTCAAAAACAAAGACAGCTGGACGAACAGAAAAAAATACTTTAATCAGATTTATTTGCAGATTTGGGTGAAACAGTAAGAGAGGGAATGGACAAGGTCAAGTGGGAGGTCATGCAGAGTTTAAGGAAGGAACTAAGGGAGATCACAGAAATATCCATGAGGGCTGGCAATTGTCATGCACTGATCTCATTCTCACATCCTTCAGCAGGCAGATTGTGTGATTTTATTTGCAACATTTCTTGAGTTTGAGCATTTTATGAAAGCGTCCCAACTTCAAGCTGGGCAGGATTCATAGGAATCTGCCAGCAGTTGTCCAGCTATTTAAACAAAAAGGAGGGGGAAGGAAATTGCTGTAGTGCAGCAGCAACATATAGTCAGACAGGAGAAAGGGTTCCAATTCAAACCTAACCCAGAGCATCCTGTCAAGTGGCATTTGAGATGCTGACAATTCCCATCCGAATCCCAATACAAATAAAATGCATAATACTGTAAACCCCGGCACTCTGAAACAAAAACAGATAATGCTGGAAACACACAGCAGGTCTGTCAGCATCTAGAGAGAGAAAAAGTTAAGTTAACATTCTGGACAGTGTCTTTCGTCAGAACTGAAATATGAAAGGGACACAAGCATTTTAATAGAATAAAGAAAAAGAAAGAAGTGGGGAAGGAAAACGCAAGCAAGCAACAGATTATCTTCTGTTTTCTCTGTCACCTACAACATGATCCTAAGCACATCGTCCTCTCCCCTCCCATCCTCTCTCTGCTATCCAGAGAGACCTTTCCCTCTGCAATACCCTTGCGCACTCTTCCATCACCCACACTATGTTGCTGTCCTTCCACGGCACTTTCCCATGTTGCTGCAGCAGGTCAACACGTCCATTCTCTACCTCCCACACCTCTGTCCAGGGCTCCATCTTCCTCCACCTGAGACAGCAATTAATGTGTACTTCCTCTTTCCTCTAATTTAATATATTATAGTCTCTGTCGCCTTGGTCACACTCCATCTGGAGTATTATGCTTGTTCTTGGGCATGGCACCTCAGGAAGGATATATTGACCTTGGAGGGGCCGGTGCAGCGCAGATTCACCAGAATGATACCAGGACTGAGAGGGTTAAATTATGAGGGCAGGCTACATAAACTTGGTTCATATTGCCTTCAGTACAGAAGATTGAGGGGCGATCTGATCACGGGGCCAGGAATTGCATAGCATCTCGCTCGGGGCAATAACTTTTGAAGGAGCGCAAAGGTATCGCCAGGCAATAATCCTTTTTTCATCCCAGGAACTTCCACTTTAATGCACCAAGAGGGAGGTGGAGCGCTAAATCATGCGCTATCACTTCCCTTAGAGCGCTAAAGGGGTGAGAGGGCTGGTAGCAGCAGAGCTCCTTCCCTCGCTTAAAGGGAAGGGCCAATGATGGGTTCAATCACTCTTCAGGCTTTTGCCCTAAATGTTGCCCTACCTGACCACCACTGCCTTTAAATATCGCTCCCCAAGCGGCCAGCCAAGGTGACAACGTCTCCTGCAGCTGCTGTTGTTGACGCCCAGCGATGCTGCAGGGGGCGGGACCGAATATCACATCCGGGGCGGAAACGGAGCACTGCGCACCTGATGATATCACGATCTACGAGCCGCAAGAGAGCGACGTGGTTAGTGTTAGCGCCAGCGCAAAAACATCAGGGAAGTTTGCGGGCGGCGGTGAATTTGCCGCGCCCAGTCGATAACCCCTATATGCCCCGTTACCGCCCCCTGCAGGCACCAATAGGAGGCGCAAACCAGCCGAATTTCTCCCCCAAGGTGTTTAAAATGTTAAATGGATTTGATTAGGTAGATAGAAACGATTTCTTCTGACGAGGCAATCAAGAATGAGGGGACCGTTAATATGATCCAGAGACGTGAATTCAAATCCCACCATGGCAGCTGTGGAATTTTAAATTCAGGTAATTAAATAAATCTGGAATAAAAAGCCTGTATCAGTAATGGTGACCATGAAACTACCGGATTGTCGTAAAAACCCATCTGGTTCACTAATGACCTTTAGGGAAGGAAATCTGCCATCCTTACCTGGTCTGGCCTATATGTGACTCCAGACCCACAGCTATATGATTGACTCTTAACTGCCCTCTGAATCATACCAAACTCTACAAAGAAGTATCACCACACAGACTGCAGCGGTTCAAGGTGGTGGTTCACCACCATCTTCTCAAGGGCAATTAGGAATGGACAATAAATGCTGGCCTTGCCAGCGACGTCCACATCCTGTGAATGAATTTTTTAAATAATAAAATTAGAGCTAGGCCGTTTAGGAGTGAGAGCAGGAAGCATTTTTCACACAAAAGGGAGTAGAAATCTGAAACTCTCGCCCCTCAAAAGGCTGTGGATATTGGGACAATTGGAGATTTCAAGACTGAGATCGATAGATTTTTTGTTAGGTAAGGATACGAACGGATATAAAGCTAAGGTGGGTGAATGGAATTGGGGTACGGATCAGCCATGATCTAATTGAATGGCGGATTAGGCTCAAGGGGCTGACGGGCCTACTCCAGTTCCTGTGTTCCGATTCCAGATTGGATGACTGCTTTGCTGAATACGTCCATTCTATTTGCGAGTGTGACTCTGAGTGCTCTGTGACTTGCCAGTTCCAAAGCCCCCATCAACCAAACCCCTCAGCACAATCCTTGCATTTCTGTTGCTACCTCGCCACCTTTGGTCTCGTACACTGTTCTGATCAAACCTGACACAAACATCAGGAACAGTATCTTATTAGTAGTAAGGGTGTGAGCATTGACTTTAGTAACTTCAACTCTTAGCTTATACCCTCCATTTTCCAGCTGTTCAGTTTTAATTGCAGGCCTACATTTTTGCAGGTTTTCTCTTTACTTTTCTTTCAATGTTCCCATCTTTTATCTCAAGCTGGGTCTCTCAATAACTTAACATCTGTTTATTGTTTCTCTGGCAGGATTCCTTCGATCATCTAACAATCTCCAGCTTTTGTTTCAATGAGGTTGCAGGCTAGTCACCCATTAACATGCCCTTGTGCAATCCCTATATCAGTTGTTTGTATTTTTCATCCCCAGCTTTCCTAGTGCTATTAAACTGCAAATTCATCTTTCAGTTCCGATGAGGGGCACTGCCGTCAACATTAACCTGCCCCATTTTCTCTCTACAAGTGCTGACTGACCTGAAGTGTGTTTCTAACATCTGTGGTTACTGTCCTGTTGGGTACAAGTGGGCTCAATTCACACATCTATTTCAGTAGACACTTGTGTGAGAATCTATTGATAAAAAAAGACATCAAAAACGAAAGAGGCAAGTTCGCCGAAAGATTTAGTGAAAATTTATAAATAAAAACAATTTGCATAAACGTTAAGGTCAATTGCGAAAGATGAATCATCTATGAACTACATTAACAATCCTCACCTCTTAAAAAAATAATTAAATATAATTAAGATGATTATTTTTATATTTATCTTGAATTGTCAAAAAATCAAAGCCAGTGAGTTTTGGCACATAGCTAAATTCTAGTCAGTCTTATCATGCTCATATTTATTCTCTTCAGCTCATAGCCAGCTGCTGGTAAATCATCTCCACACAGAAAATAACCATTGGAAGTCAGGGAAAGTTTTAAATACCGTCAAAAAGCCTCCTAGTGGCCTCCTAGTGGCTGACTCACGGTAAAACAGAGGCATAAAGCTGTGGGGAAAGTCTGTCATTTTCAAGGCTGCAGGTCCATGAAAGATTAAGCAAGTGAGCCAGAAGAGGTAACATGGACAAAATGTTTAAATGTTTCCATGACAGCTGTTACATCCTGGAATTTCTGGCTTGGAAAATCAGGAACTCCTGATTGAAAAGCAAACCACCAATTATATCATACCTAAAACAGACAGTAAATGTGCTGTGCTTTTTCATATATATAAAATTGTTGCTGAGATACTTAAAATATTGAAATAAAATTTTCTATCTGACAATTGTACTGTTCAAACACTTCAAAAATAGTGCAACTGCAAAGACTGCAATGAACATATTGTATTTAAAACCTTAGACTGTTAATTTGGTCATTGCCCCAATCTCCCAGCAGGATGGCATTGCTGTGTCGCTAAGTCTTGTAATAATAAAAACTGGCCCAGTGAAATTTATAGAACAGCATGATCCAGATTTAATCTCTGGTCTGTCCTGAGTTACCTCATCTCAGCAGGAGCAGTGATATTGGCCTCAGCACCCTCGGTTATGGGGAGATAATTCAGCCTGTATTTCTGCTCCCCAATCACAATCCAACGGCCCCAGGAGGTGGAAGGCTGCTGAGCTTCCATTGAGGTCACTTCAGATGACCGTGGTAGGCAACTTCGGGCAGCTCTGGGCCCTGAGGGCTCTGCAGTAGACTGCAGCATCTCGGTGTGAGCCGGGGCAGTCTGTCCCAGCCGGCTGTGTGGCACTAATAAGGGCACTGGCAGAGTGTGTGGCAGGGGTGCAGGCATGCTGTCATCCTGAGAGATGTGAGCAGGTGCCTCTCCCATGGAGCCAAAGCCACTCTCCTGGGACCGTGCCTCAGCACTCCTCTGGCTCTGCATGAGAGCAAAATGAAGGAGTACTGTGATGCACTGGAAGCCCCTGTCAACACTCGGCGCTACAGCCAAGATGGCAGCTGTCTGAGCTCCCATGGCAGCAGTGTGAGTTGCCATGGAAGCTGTCAGAGCCATTTGTAGAGGCTCCACATTGGTGGGTGTCATTGTCATGTACATGGATCTGACCACTTGGTCTGTGCTGGAAAGAATGGTCTCCATTCTCTGCATGAAGCCCCAACAAAAGTTGGAGAAGGATGCCTCCATGCTCTGGGCCTTTGCTTGCAAGTTAGCTGGCAAGGTGTTCAGTGCACCTAGCCTTTCCTGGTGTACGCCCATCAACCTTCTTCGGTAGACTGGGCCCTCAATGACAGCACCTGAGCCCTCTGAAGTCGAGCTAAAATGCAATAGCATCCTCAGGCGAGCTGGCACCTGTGGTGCCATATCCCCCTGCCCTAGCTCCTCCACACTTATGGTCAGTGATTCACCACATGTAGACCTGTCCTCTAGCCTAGCCTCTAAAGTACATGTGGTGCCAGTCTCTGAGCTGGTGCTTGCTAGGGTCAGATCGAGTGACAGTGCATCTTCAGCAAGTCTGGCCTCCTCTTCCTGAAATGGCATAGGGGTGTCAACATTTTCAGCACCTGAAATGAATGAGAGGGACAAGGGTAACCTTTTAGTGTGAAGGGAGAACACAGAGTTGAGTGGCTGCTGAAAACAGTTTGTCATGCAGACTGTGTTGAGTGAGATAGAAGAAGGTCAATGAAGATAAAGTGGGAAAAAACCCGGCGTGACATCTCCTTCAGCATTGCCATTCACCGGGGCCAAGACTCTCCCCCTGCCCGTGATGGCCAGCAGGTCTGTCTCAGGAGGGGGCAGAGTGTACAGGCGGGCTTGGCCTCCTCCGATAGTCACCACGTGTCTCGTGCCACGCACCACATTGCGCATAACTTCCTGCAAGAAAGAAGGGCATGTGGTAGTGTCAGCGTTGTGACCTGTTTTGAGAACATGATTGTCATGGTCAAATAGTTCGCATATTGTGTGGAAGATGTGAAGTGTGGTGGAAACGAGGGTTGCAATGGTGGTGAGAGTAGGAGGTGCAGAGTGTCTGAGTAGGAGGAGAAGGAGGTGGAGTAAAGTGTGGAGCAGTGATTGTAGATGTGTGAAGGGAAGCGGGGAGGCGACTATTGTAAGTAGTAAAGCTGCACATGGTGCAGGTGTGAGGAAAGAGTAATTGATGTGAGAGGTAAGGTTCTTACCTTGGCCAATCTGACGCGGTCATTTCAGCCACGTCTGGGAGCCAAGCTCCTGGCATTGACCTCCTTCTACTGACGGCAAAGGTGTTACCTGGAGGGCTTGCCAACGCTGCATGAAAGAACCTGGATGCCCTCTCTTCCAGCCATTGTAGCCCTTTCACATTGCTTCCCTGCTGTCTGCAGGCAAAGTACACCTCCCCATTAAGAGGGCTAACTACCTTTAAGTGGTGTCTCTATAATGAGCTGTCAGCACCAATTTCACATGGACCCTGTGACTACGTGAACAGGTGTATGCAGCACACCTCTTTTTGGGCACAATCAAATTTCTAGGCCAATCTGTTTTAGGGATGTTAATTGAAGGATCATTGTTGGCCAAGACACTGGGTGAGAAACCAAATGTTTTTCTTCAAATAGTCCCATGGCATATTTTACCTCCACCTAAGAGGGAAGACAGGATCACAGTTTAACATCTCGTCCAAAAGACAGCACCTCCATTATTGTAGGGATCCCTCAATGCTGCACTAAATTGGCAGAGTAGATTTTGGGCTCAAGTGCCTGTAATCGGTCTTGAATCCGCGACCTTCTGGCTCAGAGGCGAGAATGCTACCACTAAGCCAAAACTAACATCTAACAGGGCACGAGGACAGGAGCATCCTCAACTGTGATGCTTCTCAAAGTCAAATAATTTGCTGACATTCATTGTCAAAGCTGATGAACAATGGTACCTTGGGGATAGTACCAGAGGGCAATGGGAGCACATGGAACTGTAACGCAGCAGAGAGTCCATGCCTTTAGGAGAGGAGAGGAGAAAATTGACATTAAAAAACACTTTAAAAAAAATCTTGAATACCTTCAGCTTTCACGTGATATAATAATGTTTTTCAAATAATGTCAGAACAGGCTGACAATTTGGAGGAATATTGAACATATGTTTCAGAGGTTCTGCACATTTTGTACACAAGACAGTGAGGACATGTTCAAGAAGATGTGTAGAATGTGTTTTGTTTAACCAATTGCATTCTTTGGTCACACTGAAGTAAATTATTACATTATTAAACTGAACCTCATAAATAAACGTTTAATCATTGTTTTCATTAACAAGTAACTTACTTTTCGTTGAATGGAATTCACAATGCAGGCAATTGTGGATACAAAATCAGTTCATATCATTATACCAATGCACTGTACTTCCAGGCAGCTTCTGTTCAGTAGTTCAGTACATCCTCTTACCTAGACAGTCTCCAGTCCATAGCGTTTGACTAACTTCCACATCTCTAAAAGTTACACCTGAATCATTAAATTTTTTGTATATCAAGACCATCAAAAGTAAAGGCTTGAGTTAGAACAATGGCTTTCAAACAGAGGGTTTTTTAGAACATGGGCTGTTTTACCATAAGTGGCTATTGAGACGGAGATTATAATGTCATGTAAAATTGAATTGGATAAATATTTGAAAGGGATGACTATAAAAAGGATATGGAGAAAAGAGCAGGGGGGGGTGGGATTAGTGCACATTTTCTTAGGCAGTCCCTCGGAGTCGAGGATGACTTGCTTCCACACTAAAAATGAGTTCTCATGTGACTGATGAGTCCAATGCGGGACCTACAGTCTCTGTCACAGGTGGGGCAGATGGTGGTTGAAGGGATTGGTTGACGTGCGCTCCTTCCGCTGTTTGCGTTTGTTTTCCGCATGCTCCCGACGAAGAGACGCGAGGTGTTCGGCGCCTTCCCAGATGCTTCTCCTCCACTTTGAGCGGTCTTGGACTCGGGATTCCCAGGTGTCGGTGGGGATGTTGCACTTTCTCAAGCAAGCTTTGAGGGTGTCCTTGAAGCGTTTCCTCTGTCCACCTTGGGACTCGCTTGCCGTGTTGCAGCTCCAAATAGAGCACTTGTTTTGGGAGTCTCGCATCAGGCATGCGGACGATGTGGCCTGTCCAATGGAGCTGATCGAGCGTGGTCAATGCTTCGATGCTGGGGATGTTGGCCTGAGCGAGAACATTGACGTTGGTGCACCTATCCTGCCAATGGATTTGCAGGATCTTGTGGAGGCAACGTTGGTGGTACTTCTCCAGTGCTTTGAGTTACCTGCTCTACATGGTCCGTGTCTCTGAAGCATATAAGAGGGCGGGTATCACTACTGCTTTGTAGACCATTAGCTTGGTGCTGGGTTGAGGTCTTGTTCTTCATAGGGCATAGCTCCAAAGTAGTGATGGTGGTATAGGTGCCACCTTCTGTGCTGTAAATAATATGATTGCATCAACAAAGTCGCTGCATTGCTTGAATGTGGGATGTCCAATTAATTGCAGAGTGGGGTGTCAGCAGGATTGTTTAGAAATGATTGTTAGCAGAGTTACTGTACAATAATTTTGAATTGCTTTCTGGCAAAGCTGAGCTAAGCCTGAATTACAAATTGCTGCAACCTGTTCCAATGCCTAAAAATGGAAACTTTTTAGGGGAACGAATTAGCTTCCTCTATACGGTGAATAAGGTCTCTCCAAATATCTGCTCTGGTTAAGTTTGGAGACTCCCAAGCTTTACCTCCAGGGCCAGGTGGTTTAACATAGCTGTGCTAAAAAGAAACAGGCTTTGGCTGGAGCCACCCAGAAGGCTTGAGACAAACACTCCTGTATATTCCAGACTGTTCAGAGAGATAAGAAAGAGAAGTTGAAACTTGACAGCCTCTATATCCAGGACACTTATAGGCTCGCAACTTCTTCCAAATATATAAGAATTTGTTAATAAATCAGAGCAATCCTAACCCATCGGCTAAGTAGACCACTTCAACAAACCTCTTAAGCTACAGTAAAATAGATAAGATGAATAAATCTTTCCAAGCTGTGGTTGAAATCAATGTTTTCTTTTTAATTCGCAGTTAATCTACGATGAAGCACAGTGTCCTTGTAAACATGAATTATAGCCTCCCCACTACAATAACAAACATAATTTGTCAAATCTTCTAAAAGCGCACAAGGCATAATTCAAACAATGACAATTTATTCTTCCTCCTCCCCTCTCCCAACGAGCCTTGATTTAATAGTGTAACCAGACAGTATACAATTCAACGTGATTTTTTTTAAAAATCAACAATTTGCCACTGGTTTAACCCTTGTTGGAAACTGCCAATTAAAAAGAGGTCGGGTAGACATTAAACCAAGGCCCATTTGGCCTCTCAGGTCCATGTAAAAGATCCCATTGCACTATTTTGAAGAGTTCTCCCCTGGCCAATATTTATCCCTCAAACAACATGATTAAAGTGGATACTCTGGTCATTATTTCATTGCTGTTTGTGGGATCTTGCTGTGCGCAAATTCACGACTGCGTTTCCCACATTACAACAGTGACTACACTACAAATCTACTTCATTGGCTGTAAAGTCCTGAGGTCATGAAAGGCGCGTTATATTTCTTTCTTTGATGTGCTCCTGTTTGTTTAATACCATTCTTATTAACTGATGAATATTCAAAGTAATTTTCAAAGTGTTCTCTGGCATGGAAAATCATCTATATGCATAAGAAAGAATGAACTGCAGGATGGATGTATGGCTAAGAATCCCCTACATCATTTACAAAGGCTGGCATTTCATACTGCAGCACAGGACTGTGAACTAATTAGCTGCAATATTGGCCCAGAATTTGCAGTCGGGATGACGGCGAACTCGCAACATTCACCGCCATTCCGTCTTTGAAACTGACCGCAACGTTGGGATTTTGTTGAAATCCTGAAGTTGCCGTCTTTCATTGACAGCTCCAAAACAGGCTGCGCTGTTCCCACCACTGCACCACCACCCCCGCCTCCCCCCCGGCCCCATTCCACCTCCTGCTCACAGATCCGGCAATCAGTGAAATCTCTCAAATCTGGAACCTGATAAAAACGTTAGCTCTTTCGCAGTAGATTCCCACTAAAAGTTAGACCCAAAGAGATTAGATGTAACTGGGGTTTTAACAGCGTATTGACTGCTAAACGAAGGTTATGGGCCTAGAAAACTAATTTTAATTTTGTGCAGTGCGAAATTTGTCCATTTTAATAAAAATACATTTTTTAAGAAACTGTTTAAAAAAAAAAGGTTTAAAGTTTGTCCATCTTTGTTTCAGATTTCCCTTTTCCCCAATGTGAGAACCCAATCTTTGTTTTGCTCTCTCTAACAGTTTTAAAAAGTTAGAATTTTAACTTTACTTGCTTCCTTGTTCTGTGAGAATTCTGCCTTTTGATTGGCTGCTCAGACAGCCTGCTGACATCATAGTATTCGCAATAAGCGGATCCCCACTATACTTCGTTAATTTGAACTGAAGGTTGAAAAATGTGAAGTTCTCGATACAGGGGTCATGAGATCCTTGTCCGAAGCATACTTCTGGATCAGCAGCGAACGCGTTCGCTTCACCGCTGACCGCAAATTCCAGGTCATTACACATTACTACAAATTGATATATTTTGAGATGGAAGGATGATAAGGGACAGTAAACAGGATATTTGTGCTGAAACAGTTTCTGATGATGTAGTTCATTCCTTATCTTTATGTAACAAAATAAACATTCCCATTATGATAATGTTGTTATTATTACCTTTAAAACTGTCCTCTCATGTACTCCAGTCGAGACTTGCATTCATCAAAGTTGCATATAAGTGACTGAGTTTATATTGCAGTTTACGCAAAGGAACCCGGACATGGGAAATAATAGACACGACTGAAATGTGCGTATATTTGCAACTATAACACTGGCATCTACCCGACAAAGTGCCGCAAAATTGCCCAGGTATGTCCCGTCCACAAAAGCAGGACAAATCCAATCTGGCCAATTACCGCCCCATCAGTCTACTCTCAATCACCAACAAAGTGATGGAAACGGTCATCGACAGTACTATCAAGCGGCACTTACTCACCAATAACTTGCTCAACGATGCACAGTTTGGGTTCTGCCAGGACCATTCAGCTCCAGACCTCATTACAGCCTGGATCCAAATATGGACAAAAGAGCTGAATTCCAGAGGTGAGATGAGAGTGACTGCCCTCAACATCAAGGCAGCATTTGGTAGAGTGTGGCATCAAGGAGCCCTTGTAAATCTGAAGTCAATGGGAATCAGGGGGAAATCTCTCCACTGGAGTCATAACTAGCACAAAGGAAAATGGTTGTGGTTTTTGAAAGCCAATCATCTCAGCCCCAGGATATCGCTGCAGTGTCCTAGGCCCAACCATCTTCAGCTACTTCATTAATGACCTTCCCTCCATCATAAAGTCAAAAGTGGGGATGTTCACTGATGATGGCACAATGTTCAGTTCTATTTGCAACTCTTCAGATAATGAAAAGTCCATACCTGCATGCAGCACGACCTGGACAACATTCAGGCTTGGGCTGATAAGTGGCAAGTAACATTCGCACCACCCAAGTGCCAGCAATGACTATCTCCAACAAGCAAGAGTCTATCCACCTCCCCTTGACATTCAACATCATTACCATTGCCGAATCCCCCACCAACATAGAAACATAGAAATATACAGCGCAGAAGGAGGCCATTTCGGCCCATCGTGTCTGCTCCGGCCGACAAAGAGCCACTTGGCCCTTGGTCAGCAGCCCTAAAGGTTACATATAAACCTATGATCAATGGAGGAAAGGCAAAGAGCACCCAGCCCAACCAGTCCGCCTCACATAACTGCGACACCCCTTATACTGAAACATTCTACACTTCACTCCAACTGGAGTCATGTGATCTCCTGGGAGAGGCAAAAAACAGATAAAAACTAAGGCCAATTTAAGGAGAAATAATCTGGGAAAATTCCTCCCCGACTAGTCCAGGAGATCACCCTGGCCGTATTCTATTCCCTGCAGCACTTACCATTAGATCTGCGCCGTTCAACAAAAGGTCATCCAGTCTAATTCCAATTACCAGCTCTAGGTCCGTAACCCTGCAGGTTACTGCACTTTGTGCCCATCCAACCATCTCTTAAAAATGGTGAGGGTTTCTGCATCCACCACTCTTCCAGGCAGCGAGTTCCAGATCCCCAGAACCCTTTGCGTAAAGAAGCCTCCCGTCAAATCCCCTCCAAACCTTCCACCAATCACCTTAAAACTATACCCCCTCGTAATAAACCCCTCCACCTTACTATCCACTATGTTCAGGCCCCTCAATATTTTGTACACCTCAATGAGGACTCCTCTCAACCTCCTCTGTTCCAATGAGAACAAACCCAGCCTATCCAGTCTGTCCTCATAACTAAGATTCTCCATTCCAGGCAGCATCCTAGTAAATCTCCTCTTCACCCTTTCTAGTGCAATCACGTCTTCCTATAATACGGCGACCAGAACTGCACGCAGTACTCCAGCTGTGTCCTAACCAAAGTATTATACAATTTAAGCATAACCTCCCTGCTCTTATATTCGATACCTCGGCCAATAAAGGCAAACATTCCATATGCCTTCTTAACGACCATATCCACCCGGCCTGCTACTTTCAGGGGATCTGTGGACCAATGGAAACCTGACTGCCTGCCTCTCTTCCGTGCGTACACCCGCGCCAGGGTGTCCTTGGAGATGGAGCACGCGGTGTCCACCGGTACGCTCGCGGCCTTCCGCGAGAGGTGGGCACCGGAGGGATTGGAGTGCATCATCACGCCCGGCAACCAAATTTTAATTTGATTTTATGTTTTAAAGTTTAATTTGTTTTAATTGCCGGTGTTTTTAGTGTCCCCCTCCCCTTTTATAGGGGGCACTTGGAGAAAAAATATGATTTTAGTGCCCATAAAAAAAAACTTTAAAAAAAAAGTCTTGTAAATGTTTGGTGTGTCCCCCAGATCGGGGGGCCACGATTTAATGTTTTTGTTTCCTCCCAAAAGAGTTCTGTGGACCAATGGTGGAACTTTGGAGGCGTGGCCTATTCAGTTGGAGCTGTGCTGTGGTGAGAGAAGGAACTTGCTGTTTTTGCTCCTGTCTGGGAGGCCTTGAGTGAGCCCTGTGAAAAAGCCCAGGAAGAGGAGGAAGGGGCTTACTACAGTTCCAATTCATCCAGAGGGAGAGGAGGAGAGCAGAAAAATTTATCAACTTTATTACTGCTACAGAGAGTTGGAGAGAGGGGGAAAAGAACAACAACCTGAGAAAACACCATCCAGTGTGGAAGGAGGGAGAGCCATTTCTACAATCTTCAACAGGTGGGTGTATTTTGGTGCATTCCCCGAAAGACTTTGTTTTATTGGTGGGGGGAGGAAAGAAGATAACTCGAGGGCCGGAACATCGCGGGGGGTGTGTGTGTGTGGAAGTGTGTGTGGGGGTCTTGCTTACAGCTAGGCCCCACATACCACTGAAGCTCCCTCCCCCATTGCCTAGCCTGGGATAGCTGGAACTACCTGGCTGAAGAATCATTAATTACCCTATCTAATATCGTTGGAAGTGTGTGCCTGGGTGGCTCCAGCTGCCCCAGGTGAAGATATCTTCTCCCCCCACCCGAAGACCATCTAAAGACTGTTTTTTTTCCATCTGGGGAGTGCACCCCAAGAAACACCCACCCATCGCTGTGAGGGGAGACCTGCCATCGCAGCTTCCCTCTTTCCCACCCCCGCTCTATCTTTCTCTCTCTGTCTCTCCCCTCTCTCTCTGAGAGCCCTTTCCTCCTAATTTTGAAAAAAAACAATTAAGACAACTGAGCAGAGGGAGCAAGGCCCCGCCCCAATTGTCAACTAGGGGAGAGGTGTGCCTCATTGAGAGCTCCTCTGCTCAGACACTTAAACGAGGCCAATTAAGACCATTAAGGCCTGTGACTTTGGGGTAGGTGTAGCCCTTAAAGGGACCCCGTGATGGCAACCGCATCCACGACGGTGTCGGGGTCAGCAAAGACATACACGCAGGCGGCGTCCACATCCACGGCGCCTCCTGCGCCTCCTGCTGCCCTGCCACCGTTCAGACTTGTAACAAAAAAACACGGGGTCAAGAGCTACACTCACCCCACAATGAGCATTGAGGAGTGCGTGCGGGCGATGGCTGGGGTAGTCGGCTCCTCGGCCATTGTCGCAGCCTCCAAGATGTCTGGGAAGGCTGTATTCTTCCTGGGGTCGGAGCGGGCGGTGTCCCTGGCTCTTGAAAAGGGGCTCACGGTGGGCGGGACGTTCCTGCTGGTGGACCCTCTCGAGGCCAACACGCAGAGGGTCATCATTTCCAACGTCCCGCCCTTTGTTCCCGCTGGGCTCCTCCTCCCTCACCTACACCAACTGGGGGAGGTAAGGTCGGGGATCAACCCCATACCGCTCGGCCTCAGGGAGAGCAGCCTGCGCCACGTGTTCTCCTTCCGCTGTCAGCTCTTTGTCCGGCTGGCGCGGGAGGAGACGACGGAGGGATCATTTAATGTGGTGCACGAGGGGACTGCCTACCGCGTCTTCTGGACGTCGGACGGCGTGCGGTGCCATGCCTGTAGGGAGGTGGGTCATGTTCGTAAAAACTGCCCCGCCTCCAAGGCCGCCAAACCACCGAAGGTGGCCAAGGCTGGCGCCGCCGCCACCCCTCCCCCTAGTAGCGTCCGCGTGCCGGGAGCCGTAGGTGCGCGGGCATCGCCGGGGGCCTTTGTTTTCACGGCCTCCGGCGGGGGGGAGGGAGAGCGTCCGATCGGAAAGAAGGCGCGGAAGAAGGCGAAACATCTCGAGGCGGGTTCCCTCAGTGCGCCAGACAATTTGTTTACCGCGCTCAGCCCAACCCTGTCACCGGCGAGCGCGGGGTGCCCTGAGTCTGTGCCAATACCGCAGAGGGGTTCGGGCGCGGGCAAGATAAGAAAAAGGGGGGAGTGGAGCGGGAGGCCTCGGCAGACATGGAGGTCTCCCTGCCTCCGCGCGTCCCCAGGAACAAAAGAGGCGCCGCTCCAATGAGGCGGAGGGGGAACAACATCCCTCCGCAGAGGAGTCGGTGCCCGCCGCGTGTCCCGCGTCCCCCACCAACGCCCCCAAACTGCGTCGTAGGCAGGAGGAATCTGTCCCCGGGGAGGGTGAGGCAGTCAAGGCTGCCCAGCCTCTGCCTCCCGGGGATGGCGTGGAAGATCTGCCTGTCGTGGGGGCCGCGGGGCCAGCAGAGGAATGCGTTGCCGCCGGGTTGAGCGTCCCGTGGACTGAGGCGGGCGGGGCCGAAAAGGCCGAACCTGAGCCCGCCCAGCCAATACCCAACTTCCCCCGGGAGTCGCTCGGCCCGGAAGAAACAGAAAATGTGAACAATTTTAACGATTCTGTATACGCTGGGCCAGGGGGTAGCGGCGGGGAGGGGGAAGACCACCAACCCTCGCCCCCTACTCTGGAGCTGGGGTGCTTGGAGGACCTGGAGAATTACTTTGGCCAGGTCTCTCCATGTTCCCCGGTTCCTGGTGCGGAGGAGGAACCCCTTCCGCTGTCGCTTCCTGACACAGCACCACTTTTAAAAGGGCCCAGTGGGGACTCCTCTGCCGACGATCCTGGGGGTGGGATCGGGGCAGAACCAGGGTCGGATGGAGCGGCCGGGCCGTTTGTCGTACCTCGTGCGGTCGACGGGCCGGCTGCTGGCGGCGACCTCCCGGAGGGGGATGGGAACTCGGTGGGGGACGAGGGAAAAGATCTTGAGTCCATCGCCAGTGAGGCGGTGGATCTCCTCGTGCCCGCCGCTGAGTCCCCCCTCATGCCTGTAAAGGAACGCTGGGACTTTTTGGCCCAGAGCCAGGGTCGCCGCAACCGAGCCCATCTGGCCCGGGAAAAATGGTCCGAGCCGAGGCTGCTCATCGCGTCCGTCCGCGCCGCCGCTAAAACCATGGCCGCGGGCGGGCCCTTATCAAAGGCGCAAGGCCTTGAGCTGCGCTGGCTCAAAAGGTTCCTCGCTGGGCTGCTGAAGGAGTGGAGGTCAACAAACGACCCAACTCCCCGACCACAATAGGTTAGTTAGAGGTTGCACGATGCTTTTGTCATGAAGATAACCATAGCCAGCTTCAACATCAACGGCGGCAGAGAGGCACGCCGTAGATTTAACAAATTTTCGCTCCTGCAGGAGGGGAAATATGCGGTGTGCTTCCTGCAAGAAACCCACACCGTTCCGGGAGACGAAGCCACGTGGCTCCTGGAATGGCAAGGAGAGGTCCGCATGAGCCACCTCACCGCCACTTCTTGTGGGGTGGCCATCTTGCTGGTCCCGCATTTTCAGCCGGAGATCTTTGGGGTCGAGGAGCCCGTGCCAGGCCGCTTGCTGCACGTCACGGTTCGCCTGGGGGACGTGCCGCTCCATCTCGTGAACGTGTACGCCCCTCAGCCCGGCCCGCAGCAAACGCGCTTCTTCGAAGAAGTGTCCGCTCTTCTTGGCTCCGTCGACGTCGGCGACTGCATTGTCCTCTGGGGGGATTTTAACTGCACCCTCGAGGCGAGGGACCGCTCCGGTGTCCCGCAGAGCATGACGGTGATCGAGAAGTTGAGGGACCTGGTCGGGTCCTTCGACTTGGTGGACGTCTGGCGAAACCTCCACCCCGACTCCAGCGCCTTTACTTGGGTGAGGCCTGGAGTTGGATGGTCTAGAGTCGACCGCCTTTACGTGTCTCGGGCGTACGTTTCCTGCGTCCCGGCGGCCTCCATGCGGCCGGTGCCGTGTTCGGACCACCACCTAATGTGGGCGGAGCTCACTTCGCTCCGCGCGAGGACGGGGTCCGCATACTGGCACTTTAACAACCGGCTGCTGGAGGACGTGCGGTTCCAGGACTCGTTCCGTCGTTTCTGGGCCGACTGGAGAAGGAAGCAGGGGGGCTTCCCCTCCTTGAGGCTATGGTGGGACGTGGGCAAGGCTCACGTCCGCGTCTCCTGTCAAGAGTACGCGAGGGGGTCGACCAAGAGGCGGGCGGCCAGGGTCGGGCGCCTAGAAAAAGAGGTGCTCGACCTGGAGGCCCGTCTCGGTCAAGTCGTCGAGGACCCGGCCCTGCGGACGGGGTACGAAGTGAAGAAGGCCGCGCTGAAGGACCTGCAGCTCGTCGGGTCCCGAGGCGCGTTCGTGAGGTCACGGATCCGGTTCCTGCGGGATCTGGACCGCGGCTCCCCCTTCTTCTACTCCCTGAAAAAAAGACAGAGTGTCCGTAAGCAGCTCTTGACGCTGCTGGCCGACAACGGCTCTCTCGTCTCGGATCCGGAGGGCGTCAACAACAGAGCCCGTGAATATTACGGGGCTCTGTTCTCTCCGGATCCGTCCAGCGAGAAAGCGCGTAGAGTTTTGTGGGAGGACCTGCCGAAGGTCAGCCCGGAGGGCGGCGAAAATCTGGAAGCTCCGCTAAGCCTGGCGGAGCTGACCGGCGCCCTCGACCGGCTCTCGAGGGGAAAGCCCCGGGGCTGGACGGGCTGACCGTGGAGTTCCACAGGGCGTTCTGGGACGTCCTGGGGGGCAACTATGCGCGGGTCCTGGGGGAAAGTCTGGCGACCGGGGAGATGCCCCTCTCTTGGCGCAGGGCAGTCATCGTCCTGCTGCCTAAGAAGGGCGATCTCCGCCTCCTTAAAAACTGCCGCCCGGTCTCCCTCCTCAGCACGGACTACAAAATCTTCGCCAGGGCGATGTCTGCTCGCCTTGACGCCGTGCTGGACCACATGATCCACCCCGACCAGTCCTACACGGTCCCGGGCCGAACAATCCACGATAACATCCATCTGATCCGGGACCTCATCCATCATTCCCAGGAGGCTGGTCTGTCGGTCGCCTTTCTATCTCTCAACCAAGAGAGGCCGTTCGACAGGGTGGATCACGACTATCTGCTCGGGACTCTGCGCGCTTTTGGGTTCGGGACGCATTTCGTCGCCCGGATCCCACTTTTGTACGCCGCAGCGGAGTGTCTGATTAAGGTTAACGGGTCCTTGACGGCGCCCCTTCGCTTTGGGAGAGGGATGCGCCAGGGATGTCCCATTTCCGGCCAGTTATATGCCATCTGCGTGGAGCCTTTCCTGCGCCTCCTGCGGACGAGGTTGACGGGACTGGCACTGCAAGGGCCAGGCGTGGAGGTCGTCCTCTCGGCTTACGCCGATGACGTGCTCCTCGCGGTAGAGGATCCCGCTGACCTGCGGAGGATGCGTGAGTGCCAGGAGATTTACTCGGCCGCATACTCCGCCAGAATCAACTGGGAGAAATGTTCCAGACTCCTGGTGGGTCAGTGGCGGGTGGACTCCCTGCCGGAGGAGCTCAGGCCTTTTGCCTGGAGCACGACCAATCTCCTCTATCAGGGAGTCTACCTTAGCCCCGACGAGGAAGCCTGGCCGGCGAACTGGCAAGAGCTGGAGGCCAAGGTCGCCGCTTGCCTAGGGCGCTGGACAGGACTGCTCCGAGTGCTGTCCTACAGGGGTCGAGCGCTAGTCATAAACCAGCTGGTGGCCACCATGCTGTGGTACCGGCTGGTCACTTTGACCCCTCCACCTGCGTTTGTCACCAAGATACAGAAGAAGCTGGTGGACTTCTTCTGGAACAACAGGAAGCACTGGGTCTCTGCCGTGGTCTTGAGTCTCCCGCTTGGGGAGGGCGGTCAGTCGTTGGTGTGCGTCAGCACCCAGCTCACGACTTTCCGTCTTCAGACCCTGCAGAGATACCTTTACGTCGAGCCCCCTCCCAGGTGGCGTGCTCCGGCGACGTATTTCTTCCGCCAGCAGCACGGCCTCAACTATGACACGCAGCTCCTGTTTGTGAGCTTGGGGGGCGTCAGGACCGCCTTCCAGGAGCTGCCTGTCTTTTACAAGGAACGCAACAGGGTCTGGAACAAAGTCTCCACCAAGCGCAGCTCTCCACCGGCTGGAATGGCGGCTGTCCTGCAGGAGCCGCTGCTCGGGAATCCGTATCTCCACGACCGAGGTTTTAGGTGGCGGTCGGACGAGAGGGCTGTTGCTGGTGAGGTGACCAGGGTCAGGGACCTGCTCGATGGCGGAGGAGCGGGATAGATGGCGCCAGACACGCTGGCGCGGCGCCTAAATTTTGCCAACGTCCGCTGCGCAGCGAATGCCATCGAGTTGCTAAAAACAGCTCTGGGCCCCAACTCCGTTCGGTGCATCGAGGAGGCTCAAGCACGTGGGGAAATCCCGTCCGAACTGACCCCCATCCGGAAGGAATTCCTCATCGGCGCCAAACCCCGGAACCTCCCTCGGGAGCCGGCGCCTCACAACTTGAGCCGCCTCGAGGAAATCCCCTCCGTGCCTTTCAGTTCTGCGCGGAGGGGTTTCCTGTACGGGCTGCTCCTGCACACTCTCAACTTTGCCATCCTCGCCTGCCGTCCGGACACGCCATGGCGTACCATCTTGCCATCCGGAGGAGGCGGGGGTCCCCGATGGAGGGCACTCTATGCGGGAGTCCTCCCAGTACTTATCGGGGACTTGGCCTGGAGGGTGGTGCACGGAGCAGTGCCGTTCAATAAATATTTAAGCCAGTTCACGGGCTCCCAGGCCGCCTGCGATTTCTGCGGTCTGGAAGAGTCTGTGTTTCATGTTTTTATTGAATGCACGAGGTTGCAGCCCCTGTTTTATTATTTAAAGGGGCTGCTCCTGAAATTCTGGCTGCACTTCAGTCCCACACTCCTGATCTTTGGGCACCCTGTGCGGAGGAGAGCGGTAGGTCCGAGGGCCTCCTCGTAGGACTGCTCCTGGGCACGGCCAAGGGTGCCATCAGCCGGTCCAGGCAGCGGGCGGTCGAGGGGGTCGTTCAACCTGACTGCCTGCCTCTCTTCCGCGCGTACATCCGCGCCAGGGTGTGCTTCAAGATGGAGCACGCGGTGTCCACCGGTACGCTCGCGGCCTTCCACGAGTGGTGGGCACCGGAGGGACTGGAGTGCATCATCAAGCCCGGCAACCAAATTTTAATTTGATTTTATGTTTTAAAGTTTAATTTGTTTTAATTGCCGGTGTTTTTAGTGTCCCCCTCCCCTTTTATAGGGGGCACTTGGAGAAAAAAATATGATTTTAGTGCCCAAAAAAAAAACTTAAAAAAAAATAAATACAAAAAACAAAAAAAAAGAGCCTTGTAAATGTTTGGTGCGTCCCCCAGATCGGGGGGCCACGATTTAATGTTTTTGTTTCCCCCAAAATAGTTCTGTAGACCAATGGTGGAGCTTTGGAGGCGTGGCCTATTCAGTTGGAGCTGTGCTGTGGTGAGAGAAGGAGCTTGCTGCTTTGCTCCTGCCTGGAAGGCCTAGAGTGAACCCTGAGACCAGCCCAGGAAGAGGAGGAAGGGGCTGGCTTACTACAATTCAACGTCCAGAGGGAGAGGAGGAGAGCAGAAAATTTATCACTTATTACTACGACAGAGAGTTGGAGAAAGAGGGAAAAGAACAACAACCTGAGAAAACACCATCCAGTGTGGAAGGAGTGAGAGCCATTTCTACAATCTTCGACAGGTGGGTGTGTTTTGGTGCATTCCCCAAAAGACTTTGTTGTATCGGTGGGGGGAGGAAAGAAGACCATCTCGAGGGCCGGAACATCGTGGGGGGTGTATGTATGTGGAAGTGTGTGTGGGGGTCTTGCTTACAGCTAGGCCCCACACACCACTGAAGCACCCCTCCCCCATTGCCTAGCCTGGGATAGCTTGAGCTACCTGGCTGAAGTATTACTAATCACCCTATTTAACATCGTTGGGAGTGTGTGCCTAGCTGGCTCCAGCTGCCCCAGGTGAAGACATCTTCTCCTCCCACCCGAAGACCATCTACAAGGACTGTGTTGTTTCTTTTCCATCATCTGGGGAGTGCACCCCAGAAAAACGCCTACCCATCGCTGTGAGGGGAGACCTGCCATCGCAGCTTCCCTCTTTCCCACCCCCTCTACCTCTCTATCTCTGTCACTCTCTCTGTCTCTCCCCTCTCTCTCTGAGAGCCCCTTTCCTCCTTAAATTAAAGTTAATTAAGACAACTGAGCAGAGGGAGCAAGGCCCCTCCCCATTCGTTAACTAGGGGAGAGGTGTGCCCCATTAAGAGCTCCCTCTGCTCAAAACAGCAACGAGGCTAATTAAAGACCATTAAGGCCTGTGACTTTGGGGAAGGGTGTAGCCCTTAAAGGGACCCCTTGATGGCGACCCCATCTACGCCGGTGGCAGGGCCAGCTAAGACGTACGCGCAGGCGGCGTCCACATCCACGGGGCCTCCTGCTGCTCTGCCACCGTTCAGAATAATAACAAAGAAACACGGGGTCAAGAGCTACACTCACCCCACAATGAGCATCGAGGAGTGCGTGCGGGCGATGGCTGGGGTAGTTGGCCCATCGGCCATTGTCGCAGCCTCCAAGATGTCTGGGAAGGCCGTGTTCTTCCTGGGGTCGGAGCGAGCGGTGTCCCTGGCCATTGAAAAGGGGCTCACGGTGGGCGGGGCGTTCCTGCCGGTGGACCCTCTCGAGGCCACCGCGCAGAGGGTCATCATATCAAACGTCCCGCCCTTTGTTCCCGTTGAGCTCCTCCTCCCTCACCTACACCAACTGGGGGAGGTAAGGTCGGGGATCAACCCCATGCCGCTCGGCCTCAGGGAGAACAGCCTGCGCCATGTGTTCTCCTTCCGCCGCCAGCTTTTTGTCCGGCTGGCGCGGGAGGAGACGACAGCGAGCAATTTTAATGTGGTGCACGAGGGGACTGCCTACCGCGTCTTCTGGACGTCGGACGGCGTGCGGTGCCATGCCTGCAGGGAGGTGGGGCACGTTCGCAAGAACTGCCCCGCCTCCAAGGCCGCCAAACCACCGAAGGCCGGCAAGGATGGCGCCGCCGCCACCCCTCTCCCTAGTTGCGTCCACGTGCCGGGAGCCGTAGGTGCGCGGGCATCGTCGGGGACCTATGTTTTCAGGGCCTCCGGCAGGGGGGGAGGGAGAGCGTCCGATCGGAAAGAAGGCGCGGAAGAAGGCGAAACATCTCGAGGCGGGTCCCCTCAGTGCGCCAGACAATTTGTTTACCGCGCGCAGCCCAACCCTGTCACCGGCGAGTGCGGGGTGCCCTGAGCCCGTGCCCGAGCCCTTGACCAATATCACAGAGGGGCTTGGGCGCGGGCAAGATAAGAAAAAGGGGGGAGTGGAGCGGGAGGCCTCGGCAGACATGGAGGTCTCCCTGCCTCCGCGCCCCCCCAGGATCAAAAGGAGGCGCCACTCCAATGAGGCGGAGGGGGAACAACATCCCTCCGCGGAGGAGTCGGGGCCCGCCGCGTGTCCCGCGTCCCCCATCAGCGCCCCCAAACTGCGCCGTAGGCAGGAGGAATCTGTCCCCGGGGAGCGTGAGGCAGTCAAGGCTGCCCAGCCTCTGCCTCCCGGGGATGGCGTGGAAGATCTGCCTGTCGTGGGGGGCACGGGGCCAGCGGAGGAATGATCTGCCGCCGAATCGAGCGTCCCGGGGGCTGAGGCGGGCGAGGCCGAATAGGCCGAACCTGAGTCCGCCCAGCTATTAACCAACTTCCCCCGGGAGTCGCTCGGCCCGGAAGAAACAGAAAATGTTAACAATTTTAACGATTCTGTATACGCTGGGCCGGGGGTTGGCGGCGGGGTGGGGGAAGACCACCAACCCTCGCCCCCTACTTTGGAGCTGGGGTACTTGGAGGACCTGGAGAATTACTTTGGTCAGGTCTCTCCGTGTTCCCCGTTTCCTGGGGCAGAGGAGGAACCCCTTCCGCTGTCGCTTCCTGACCCAGCACCACTTTTAAAAGAGCCCAGTGGGGACTCCTCTGCCGACGATCCTGGGGGTGGGATCGGGGCAGAGCCAGGGTCGGATGGAGCGGCCGGTCCGTTTGTCGTACCTCGTGCGGTCGACGGGCCGGCTGCTGGCGGCGACCTCCCGGAGGGGGTGGGGGACGAGGGAAAAGATCTTGAGTCCATCGCCAGTGAGGCGGTGGATCTCCTCGTGCCCGCCGCTGAGTCCCCCCTCATGCCTGTAAAGGAACGCTGGGACTTTTTGGCCCAGAGCCAGGGTCGCCGCAACCGAGCCCATCTGGCCCGGGAAAAATGGTCCGAGCCGGGGCTGCTCATCGCGTCCGTCCGCGCCGCCGCTAAAACCATCGCCGCGGGCGAGCCCTTATCAAAGGCGCAAGGCCTTGAGCTGCGCCGGCTCAAAAGGTTCCTCGCTGGGCTGCTGAAGGAGTGGAGGTCAACAAACGACTCCACTCCCCCACCACAATAGGTTAGTTAGAGGTTGCAGTATGCTTTTGTCATGAAGATAACCATAGCCAGCCTCAACATCAACGGCGGCAGAGAGACACGCCGTAGATTTAACAAATTTTCGCTCCTGCGGGAGGGGAAATATGCGGTGTGCTTCCTGCAAGAAACCCACACCGTTCCGGGAGACGAAGTCACGTGGCTCCTGGAATGGCAAGGAGAGGTCCGCATGAGCCACCTCACCGCCACTTCTTGTGGGGTGGCCATCTTGCTGGCCCCGCATTTTCAGCCAGAGATCTTGGGGGTCGAGGAGCCCGTGCCAGGCCGCTTGCTGCACGTAACGGTTCGCCTGGGGGAGGTGCCGCTCCATCTCGTGAACGTGTACGCCCCTCAGCCCGGCCCGCAGCAAACGCGCTTCTTCGAAGAAGTGTCCGCACTTCTTGGCTCCGTCGACGTCGGCGACTGCATTGTCCTCGGGGGGGATTTTAACTGCACCCTCGAGGCGAGGGACCGCTCCGGTGCCCCGCAGAGCATGACGGCGATCGAGAAGTTGAGGGACCTGGTCGGGTCCTTCGACTTGGTGGACGTCTGGCGAAATCTCCATCCCGACTCCAGCGCCTTTACTTGGGTGAGGCCTGGAGTAGGATGGTCCAGAGTCGACCGCCTTTACGTGTCTCGGGCGTACGTTTCCTGCGTCCCGGCGGCCTCCATGCGGCCGGTGCCATGTTCGGACCACCACCTGATGTGGGCGGAGCTCGCTTCGCTCCGCGCGGGGACGGGGTCCGCGTACTGGCATTTTAGCAACCAGCTGCTGGAGGACGAGCAGTTCCAGGACTCGTTCCGTCGTTTCTGGGCCGACTGGAGAAGGAAGCAGGGGGGCTTCCCCTCCTTGAGGCTATGGTGTGACGTGGGCAAGGCTCACGTCCGCGTCTTCTGTCAAGAGTACGCGAGGGGGTCGACCAAGAAGCGGGCGGCCAAGGTCGGGCGCCTAGAAAAAGAGGTGCTCGATCTGGAATCCCGTCTCGGTCAAGTCGCCGAAGACCCAGCCCTGCAAACGGTGTACGAAGCGAAGAAGGCCGCGCTGAAGGACCTGCAGCTCGTCGGGTCCCGAGGCGCGTTCGTGAGGTCACGGATCCGGTTCCTGCGGGATCTGGACCGCGGCTCCCCCTTCTTCTACTCGCTGGAAAAAAGACAGGGTGTCCGTAAGCAGCTCTTGACGCTGCTGGCCGACAACGGCTCTCTCGTCTCAGATCCGGAGGGCGTCAACAACAGGGCCCGTGAATATTACGGGGCTCTGTTCTCTCCGGATCCGTCCAGCGAGGAAGCGCGTAGAGTTTTGTGGGAGGACCTGCCGAAGGTCAGCCCGGAGGGCGGCGAAAATCTGGAAGCTCCGCTAAGCCTGGCGGAGCTGACCGGTGCCCTCGACCGGCTCTCGAGGGGAAAAGCCCCAGGGCTGGACGGGCTGACCGTGGAGTTCCACAGGGTATTCTGGGACGTCCTTGGGGGCGACTATGCGCGGGTCCTGGGGGAAAGTCTGGCGACCGGGGAGATGCCCCTCTCTTGGCGCAGGGCAGTCATCGTCCTGCTGCCGAAGGGCGATTTCCGCCTCCTTAAGAACTGGCGCCCGGTCTCCCTCCTCAGCACGGACTACAAAATCTTCGCCAGGGCGATGTCTGCTTGCCTTGGAGCCGTGCTGGACCACATGATCCACCCCGACCAGTCCTACACGGTCCCGGGCCGGACAATCAACGGTAACATCCATCTGGTCTGGGACCTCATCCATCATTCCCAGGAGGCTGGTCTGACGGTCGCCTTCCTATCTCTCGACCAAGAGAAGGCGTTCGACAGGGTGGATCACGACTACCTGTTCGGGACTCTGCGCGCTTTCGGGTTCGGGACGCATTTCGTCGCCCGGATCCCACTTTTGTACGCCGCCGCGGAGTGTCTGATTAAGGTTAACGGGTCCTTGACGGCGCCCCTTCGCCTTGGGAGAGGGGTGCGCCAGGGATGCCCCATGTCCGGCCAGTTACATGCCATCTGCGTGGAGCCTTTCCTGCGCCTCCTGCGGACAAGGTTGACGGGACTGGCTTGGCAAGGGCCAGGCGTGGAGGTCGTCCTCTCGGCTTACGCCGATGACGTGCTCCTCGCGATAGAGGATCCCGCTGACCTGCGTGAGTGCCAGGAGATTTACTCGGCCGCATACTCCGCCAGGATCAACTGGGAGAAATGTTCTGGACTCCTGGTGGGTCAGTGGCGGGTGGACTCCCTGCCGGAGGAGCTCAGGCCTTTTGCCTGGAGCACGACCCATCTCCTCTATCTGGGAGTCTACCTTAGCCCCGACGAGGAAGCCTGGCTGGCAAACTGGCAAGAGCTGGAGGCCAAGGTTGCCGCTCGCCTAGGGCGCTGGACTGGACTGCTCTAAGTGCTGTCCTACAGGGGTCGAGCGCAAGTCATAAACCAGCTGGTGGCCACCATGCTGTCGTACCGGCTTGTCACTTTGACCCCTCCCCCTGCGTTTGTCACCAAGATACAGAAGAAGTTGGTGGACTTCTTCTGGAACAACAGGAAGCACTGGGTCTCTGCCGCGGTCTTGAGGCTCCCGCTTGGGGAGGGCGGTCAGTCGTTGATGTGCGTCAGCACCCAGCTCGTGACTTTCCGTCTTCAGACCCTGCAGAGATACCTTTACGTCGAGCCCCCTCCCAGGTGGCGTGCTCTGGCGACGTATTTCTTCCGCCAGCAGCACGGCCTCAACTACGACACGCAGCTCTTGTTTGTGAGCATGGGGGGCGTCAGGACCGCCTTCCAGGAGCTTCCTGTCTTTTACAAGGAACTCACCAGGGTCTGGAACAAAGTCTCCATCAAGTGCAACTCTCCACCGGCTGGAGTGGCGGCTGTCCTGCAGGAGCCGCTGCTCGGGAATCCGTACCTCCACGACCGAGGTTTTAGGTGGCTGAGAGGGCTGTGGCTGGTGAGGTGACCAGGGTCAGGGACCTGCTCGATGGCGGAGGAGCGGGCTGGATGGCGCCAGACACGCTGGCGCAGCGCCTAAATACGGCCGACGTCCGCCGCACGGCCGATGCCATCGAGTCGCTAAAAACAGCTCTGGGCCCTGACTCCGTTAGGTGCATCGAGGAGGCTCAAGCACGTGGGGAGATCCTGTCCGAACTGACCCCCGTCCGGACGGAATTCCTCATCGGCGCCAAACCCCGAAACCTCCCTCGGGAAGCGGCGCCTCACAACTTGAGCCGCCTCGGGGAAATCCCCTCCGTGCCTTTCAGTTCCGCGCGGAGGGGTTTCCTGTACGGGCTGCTCCTGCACACCCTCAATTTTGCCATCCTCGCCTGCCGTTCGGACACGCCATGGCGTACCATCTTGCCGTCCGGAGGAGGCGGGGGTCCCTGATGGAGGGCACTCTATGCGGGAGTCCTCCCAGTATTTATCGGGGACTTGGCCTGGAGGGTGGTGCACGGAGCAGTGCCGTGCAATGAATTTTTAAGCCGGTTCACGGGCTCCCAGGCCGCCTGCAATTTCTGCGGTCTGGAAGAGTCCGTGTTCCATGTTTTTAGCGAATGCACGAGGTTGCAGCCCCTGTTTTATTATTTAAAGGGGCTGCTCCTGAAATTCTGGCTGCACTTCAGTCCCACACTCCTGATCTTTGGGCACCCTGTGCGGAGGAGAGCGGGTAGGTCCGAGGGCCTCCTCGTAGGACTGCTCCTGGGCACGGCCAAGGGTGCCATCAGCCGGTCCAGGCAGCGGGCGGTCGAGGGGGTCGTTCAACCTGATTGCCTGCCTCTCTTCCGCACGTACATCTGCGCCAGGGTGTCCTTGGAGATGGAGCACGCGGTGTCCACCGGTACGCTCGCGGCCTTCCGCGAGAGGTGGGCACCAGAGGGACTGGAGTGCATCATCACGCCCGGCAACCAAATTTTAATTTGATTTTATGTTTTAAAGTTTAATTTGTTTTAATTGCCGGTGTTTTTAGTGTCCCCCTCCCCTTTTATAGGGGGCACTTGGAGGAAAAAATATGATTTTAGTGCCCATAAAAAAAAACTTTAAAAAAAACAAACAAACAAAAAAAAATACAAAAAAACAAAAAAAAAGGGCCTTGTAAATGTTTGGTGCATCGCCCAGATCGGGTGGCCACGATTTAATGTTTTCGTTTCCCCCAAAAGAGTTCTGTGGACAAGCACTCCAAGGTCACTGTGTTCATCTACACTTTAAGTGGCCTACCGCTTAATGTGTATACCCTTTCCTTATTAGCCCTCCCAAAGTGCATCACCTCACACTTCTCTGAATTAAATTCCATTTGCCACTGCTCTGCCCACGTGACCAGTGGATTGATATCCTCCTGCAGCTCATGACTTTCCTCTTCATTATCAACCACACAGCCAATTTTAGTATCGTCTGCAAACTTCTTCATCATACTACCTATATTCAAATCTAAATCATTGATATATACCACAAAAAGCAAGGGACCCAGTACTGAGCCCTGCGACATCCCACTGGAAACATCTTTCCAGTCACAAAAACAGCGATCAATCATTAACCTATGATTCCTATCCCCAAGCCAATTTTGGATCCAACTTGCCACTTTGCCCTGTATTCAATGGCTTTAACCTTCATGACCAGTTTACCATGTATCAGTCTTTACAGTAGAGGACACTAACAATATCCCAACAGTGGATAGTCAAGGGGCTATAGGAGGGGAGGAACTTAACACAATCACAATCACTAAGGAGGTGGTACTCAGTAAGATAATGGGACGAAAGGCAGATAATTCCCCTGGACCTGATGGCTTTCATCCTCGGGTCCTAAGAGAAGTAACTGCAGGGATTGTGGATGCATTGGGTGTAATTTACCAAAATTCCCTGGATTCTGGGGAGGTCCCAGCAGATTGGAAAACTGCAAATGTAACACCCCTCTTCAAAAAAGGAGGCAGACAAAAAACAGGAAACTATAGACCAGTTAGCCTAACATCTGTGTTTGGGAAAATGTTGAAGTCCATTATTAAATAAGCAGTAACAAGACATTTGGAAAAGCAAAATTTGGTCAGGCAGAGTCAGCATGGATTTATGAAGGGGAAGTCATCTTTGAGGATGTAACGAACAGGGTGGATAAAGGGTAACCAGTGGATGTGGTGTATTTGGACTTCCAGAAGGCATTTGACAAGGTGCCACACAAAAGGTTACTGCACAAGATAAAAGTTCATAGGGTTGGGGGTAATATATTAGCATGGAGAGAAGATTGGCTAACAAACAGAAAGTCAGGATAAATGGTTCATTCTCTGGTTGGCAATCAGTAACGAATGGGGTGCTGGGACCTCAACTATTTACAATCTATATTAATGACTTGGAAGAAGGGACTGAGTGTAACGTAGCCAAATTTGATGACGATACAAAGCTGGGAAGAAAAGCAATGTGTGAGGAGGACATAAAAAAGCTGCAAAAGGACATAGACAGACTAAGTGAGTGGGCAAAATTTTGGCAGATGGAATATAATGTTGTAAAGTGTGAGGTTATGCACTTTGGCAGAAAAATCAAAGAGCAAGTTATTATTTAAATGGAGAAAGATTGCAAAGTGCTGCAGTACAGCGGGACCTGGGGGTACTTGTGCATGAAACACAGAAGGATAGTATGCAGATACAGCAAGTGATCAGGAAGGCTAATGGAATCTTGGCCTTTATTGCAAACGGGATGGAGTAGAAAAAGCAGGGAAGTCTTGTTACAGCTGTACAGGGTATTGGTGAGGTCACACCTGGAATACTGCGTGCAGTTTTGGTTTCCATATTTACGAAAGGATATGCTTACTTTGGAGGCAGTTCAGAGAAGGTTAACTAGGTTGATTCCAGAGATGAGGGGATCGACTTATGAGGAAAGGTTGAGTAGGTTGGGCCTCTACTCATTGGAATTCAGAAGAATGAGAGGTGATCTTATTGAAACGTATAAGACTATGAGGGGGCTTGACAGGGTGGATACAGAGAGGATGTTTCCACTGGTGGGAGAGACTAGAACGAGAGGGCATGATCTTAGAATAAGGGGCCACCCATTTCGAACTGAGAGGAGGAGAAATTTCTTCTCTGAGGGTTGTGAATCTATGGCATTCGCTGCCTCAGAGAGCTATGGAAGCTGGATCATTGAATACATTTAAGACAGAAATAGACAGTTTCTTGAGCGATAAGGGGATAAGGGGTTATGGGGAGCGGGTGGGGAAGTGGAGCTGAGTCCATGATCAGATCAGCCATGATCTTATTGAATGGCGGAGCAGGCTCAAGGGGCCATATGGCCTATTCCTGCACCTATTTCTTAGGTTTTTATGTTCTTATATGGGACCTTATCAAAAGCCTTGCTAAAGTCCATATATACTACATCGTACGCACTACCCTCATCGACCCTCTTGGTTACCTCCTCAAAAAATTCAATCAGGTTTGTCAAACACGATCTTCCCTTAACAAATCCGTGCTGACTGTCCCTAATTAATCCCTGCCTTTCCAAATGCAGATTTATCCTGTTTTTCAGGATTTTTTCCAATAATTTTCCCAACATTGAAGTTAGGCTGACAGGCCTATAATTACTCGGCCTATTCCTTTCTTCCTTCTTAAACAAGGGTACTCCATTAGCAGTCCTCCAATCCTCCGGCACCATGCCCAGATCCAAAAAGGACTGGAAAATGATGGTCAAGGCCTCTGCTATTTCCTCTTTTACTTCGCTCAACAGCCTGGGATGCATTTCATCTGGGCCTGGGGACTTATCTACTTTCAAAGCTGCTAAACCCCTTAATACTCAAAGCTCTGCTAAACCCCTTAATACCCCTTAATAATCTCTCACTATATTTATTTCATCCAGAATATCACACTCCTCCTCGATAGCAGTATCTGCATTACCCCTTTCCTTTGAGAAAAAAGATGCAAAGTATTCGTTAAGAACCCTCCCAACATCTTCTGCCTTCACACAAAGATTACCCACATGGTCTCTAATACCCTTTCTTTAGTTACCCTCTTACTCTTAATATATTTATAGAACATATTAGGGTTTTCCTTAATTTTACTGGCCAAGAACTTCTCGTGCTCTCTCTTAGCATTCCTAATATCTTTTTAAAATTTTGCCTCTTAACTTTCTATATTTCTCTAAAGATTCTAAAGTATTTAGCCGTTGGTATATGACGTAAGCGTCCCTTTTTTTCTTAATCCTACCCTGTAAGTTCCTAGACATCCAGGGGGTTCTAGAATTATTTTTCCTAGCCAAGGGCACATGTTTGGCCTGAGCCTTCTGGATCTCCTCCTTGAATGCCTCCCACTGTTCCGACACTGATTTACCCACAAGTAGCTGTTTCCAGTCCACTATGGCCAAATCACTCCTTAACTTAGCAAAATTAGCTTTTCCCCAACTCGGAACTTTTATTCCAGACCTATTCTTGTCCTTATCCATAACCAACTTGAATCTGACTGAATTATGGTCACTGGCACCCAAGTGCTCTCCAACTAATACCCCTTCAACCTGCCCAACTTCATTCCCCAAAACTAAATCCAAGACCGCCCCTCATATGTTGGGCTTGTTACATACTGACTAAAAACGTTCTCTTGAATGCATTTCAAGAATTCCGCCCCCTCTATACCCTGCAGTCATGTTTTTGATTCAAAAGTTCTTTTTTTAGGATTTTGTAGAATTTGTATTTGTCCCAATCAATATTTGGATAGTTAAAATCCCCTATTATTACTACCCTATGGTTTTTGAACTTCACAGCAATTTGCCTACATATTTGCTCCTTTATCTCCCTCCCACTGTTTGGGGGTCTATAATACACGCCCAGCAGTGTGATCACCCCTTTTTTATTTTTCAATTCGACCCATATGGCCTCATTTGATGATCCCTCTAACATATCATCCCTCCTCACTGCTGTAATAGTTTATTTAATCAGTACCACAACCCCCTTCCCCTGCCTTTTTACCCCCCTCTCTATCTTGTCTAAAAATCCTGTAGCCAAGAATATTGATCTGCCAAACCTGCCCCTCTTTCAGCCATGTTTCTGTAATGGCTATAATGTCATACTCCCAAGTGTCCACCTGTGCTCTTAGCTCATCCGCCTTATCCACCTTATTACTCCTTGCATTAAAGTATATACCATTCAGCACTGGAAAAACTCCTTGCTTACTACATACCAAGCCCTGTTTCCTCTGTCTTACAGATTTGCTTTCTAAATTCTTGCTATCCAATTTCTGCTTTAGTTCCTTCCCTTTTGAATTCGTTCTCAGGTTCCCATCCCCCTGCCATGCTAGTTTACACCCTTCCCAGCAGCACTAGCAAAACTCCCCGCAAGGATATTGGTCCCAGCGCTGTTGAGGTGCAACTCATCTGGTTTGTACAGTCCCATCTCCCCCAGAAGCAGTCCCAATGCCTCAAGAATTTAAAGCCCTCCCTCCTACACCAACTTTTCAGCCATATGTTCATCCTCTCTATCCTTCTATTCTTATACTCATTAGCACGTGGCACCAGTAGTAATCCGGAGATTACTACCTTTGAGGTCCTACCCTTTAATTTTCTTCCTAGCTCCCTGAATTCTTCCTGTAGGACCTCATCCCTCATTTTACCTATGTCGTTGGTCCCAATATGGACCACGACCTCTAGCTGTTTACCCTCCCCCCCATCCTGGAGGTCACCATTGAAATGAAACTTAACTGGACCGGCCACATAAATACTGTGGCTACAAGAGCAGATCAAAGGCTGGGTATTCTGCGGCGAGTAACTCACCTCCTGACTCCCCAAAGCCTTTCCACCATCTACAAGGCACAAGTCAGGAATGTGATGGAATACTCTCCACTTGCCTGGATGAGTGCAGCTCCAACAACACTCAAGAAGCTCGACACCATCCAGCCCAAAGCAGCCTGCTTGATTGGCACCTCATCCACCACCTTAAACATTCACTCCTTCTACTACTGGCACTTGACAATACCTCCTAAACCTGTATCCTAGTAGGACAAGGGCAGCAAGCACATGGGAACAGCACCACCTCCAAGTTCACTTCCAAATCACACACTATTCTGACTTGGAAATATATCACCGTTCCTTCATCGTTGCTGGGTCAAAATTCTGGAACTCCCTCCCTGGCAGGACTGTCGGGAATACCTTCAACACACGGACTGCAGCGGTTCAAGAAACCAGCTCGCCACCAGCTTCTCAAGGGCAATTAGGGATGGGCAATAAATGCTGGTTTTGCCAGCGAAGCCCACATTCCAGGAACTAATAAAAAATTATGGAATTTAAGTCACAAACAAGTGGGATTGACTGTGTTATTAATCTAGCAAGAAGCATCGATGGAAGAAAAGCATTCCAATCCTCTTTGTCTGTCACTTCTTATTCCCCTCTTCCATCAACTTCTGCAACCCTACGGTACAGAAAAGTACCTGCAGGCAGAAGATGGGACACCCCAGCGCTGATCCTTGTTTAATGGCTGCTGAAGTGTGTGTGTGTGTATATGTTTGGGAAGGGAGGTGTTGATGGTACATGAAGTGCTCGCAAATGGGTTGCCCTCTGTGCCAGCTTCACTTTGCCAATCCCACGCGTCACCACACTGGCAAGGAGATGGAGCCACAGCTGATTGTCGCGGGATGTACGAGCTTTACGCTGCACAGTAGCTGCAGGTATCCTTTCAGCTCAAGGCACAGCTCTGAATCTGGCTTTCTGATAGTGCCAGCGAACACCCCAAAGAAACGGCGTTCACGGCCATTTACGCCACCTCCCTTTGGGTTCCGCCGGTCTCTCACTGGAGTTACAGTGGGAGCCCAGGAGAGCGCTCACATTAAATGCCAGGGCTGGCATCTTAGAGATATGACATTCTGCTTGGTCAATGTTATAAATAATGTGGAGAACACCCCACCCCCACCTGCCTCCCACTACCCACCCCCATCCGCCCCAATCCACTCACCCCATCCGCCCCAATCCCCCCACCCCCATCCGCCCCAATCCCCCCACCCCCATCCGCCCCAATCCCCCCACCCCCATCCGCCCCAATCCCCCCACCTCCATCCGCCCCAATACCCCCACCCACATCCGCCCCCATCCCCCCACCCCCATCCGCCCCAATCCCCCCACCCCCATCCGCCCCAATCCCCCCACCCCCATCCGCCCCAATCCCCCCACCCCCAACCGCCCAGCCCCCATCCACCCTGCCCCTCCACCCCCACCTACACCTCCATCCGCCCCGCCCCTACCCCTATCCGCCCCGCTCCTACCCCCATCCACCCTGCCCCCCCACCCCCACCTACGCCTCCATCCGCCCCGCCCCTACCCCTATCCGCCCCACCCCTACCCCCATCCACGCCGCCCCCCCGCCCCCACCTGCACCTCCATCCGCCCCGCCCCTACCCCTATCCGCCCCGCTCCTACCCCCATCCACGCCGACCCCCCCCCCCACCTACACCTCCATCCGCCCCACCCCTACCCCCATCCACCCTGCCCCTCCACCCCCACCTATACCTCCATCCACCCGCTCCTACCCCTATCCGCCCCGCCCCTACCCCCATCCACCCTGCCCCTCCACCCCCACCTATACCTCCATCCACCTGCTCCTACCCCTATCCGCCCCGCCCCACCCCCATCCACGCTGCCCCCCCCACCCCCACCTACACCTCCATCCGCCCCGCCCCTAACCCTATCCGCCCCACCCCTACCCCATCCATGCCGCCCCCCCATCCCCACCTACACCTCCATCCACCCCGCTCCTACCCCTATCCGCCCCACCCCTACCCCCATCCACCCTGCCCCCCCCACCCCCACCTACACCTCAATCCGCCCCACCCCTACCCCCATCCACGCCACCCCCCCCGACCCCCACCTACACCTCCATCCACCCCACCCCTACCCCCATCCATCCTGCCCCTCCACCCCCACCTATACCTCCATCCACCTGCTCCTACCCCTATCCGCCCCGCCCCACCCCCATCCACGCTGCCCCCCCCACCCCCACCTACACCTCCATCCGCCCCGCCCCTAACCCTATCCGCCCCACCCCTACCCCATCCATGCCGCCCCCCCCATCCCCACCTACACCTCCATCCACCCCGCTCCTACCCCTATCCACCCCACCCCTACCCCCATCCACCCTGCCCCCCCCACCCCCACCTACACCTCAATCCGCCCCACCCCTACCCCCATCCACCCTGCCCCCCCACCCCCACCTACACCTCAATCCGCCCCACCCCTACCCCCATCCACCCTGCCCCCCCACCCCCACCTACACCTCCATCCACCCCGCTCCTACCCCTATCCGCCCCACCCCTACCCCCATCCACCCTGCCCCCACCCCCACCTACACCTCAATCCGCCCCACCCCTACCCCCATCCACGCCACCCCCCCCGACCCCCACCTACACCTCCATCTGCCCCACCCCTACCCCCATCCACCCTGCCCCCCCTACCCCCACCTACGCCTCTATCTGCCCCGCCCTTACCCCCCCACCCCGCCCCTCCCACCCCCACCTTCACTTCCATCCCCCCCGCCCCTACCTCCATCCACCCTCCCCCCCAACCCCACCTACACCTCCATCCACCTCGCTCTTACCCCCATATGCCCCACCCCCAACCCCCTGCACCCCGCCCCAACCCCCATCTGCCCCGCCCCACCTGCCTCCCACCCCCTACCTCCATACGCCCCCCCCCACACCCCCCACCCATCTGCCCCACCCCCAGCCGCCCCACCCCCATCCGCCCCACCCCAACCCCCATCCGCCTCGCCCCCCCCTGCAACACCCACCCCCAAATGCATATTCTGGTGAAGTGCGTGCCTACATGGGCACTACATTTGTGGCTCACAATTATTGCTGCCTTTTTAATGTTAAAGTGATCTTCATTGCTATCCAGCCATTCCCTGCAAGTTATATTCCCTGTGGGATGCTTCACAGTAGGCAAGTTACATTTGTTAATGTACGTTTTGCTGCTCTGGTAAGGTAAGCTGCTTGAAGCTATGCAGTATCCACCACCTCAGACTGTTTGCCCAGGGAGGTTGGTGGCTTCTTACCCTGCCCTGCCACATCAGCCAACGCCTCTGAACTGAAAGGACAGAAGAAAAGAAGAGTAACAGAGAAAATCCGCAACACAAAGATAACAGAGACATTAAAGGAGAGAGAGTATATCTAACCCACCGTGAACAATGTCACAGGAGGTCTACTGGGAGATAAATTAATGTCCTGCTAATGTCCCATAGAATCCAATATTCAAATTGCTCATCTGATAATTGGCCAGTTTTGCTGTCAATCATAGGCCTTTACATTTACTACAAGCACCACCACTTAGATGGTTCTCTAGAGATTGCCTATCGCTGGGTAGCATTACAACCACTAAACAACTCCACAATAAACTAACATAGTGAAAATCTATGTACACCACTTAGTGTGCAGCAGTATTCATCGTCTTGACTGAATCCATTGGCTGAACATAGAGGTGAATGTATTACAGAAAGCAAGTGTCTTACAGCTGGTTTAATAGAATAGATGGGATACTTAGGTGACTATTGTTACATTCACAAGTATCAATGTAAGCTCTACAAAAGTTTCTTGCTGACTTGTTCAAATCAAAAATATTATTTTCACAGTGCATGCCTTGTGTAAATTTAGAATTTTCACTTACTAATTCATCACATTCAATTTGTAAATGTGTTAGGCAATAACACAATATAAAGACATGGACACGTTGTTATGGTCTGGAATGCACTGCCTGAAAGGGTGGTGGAAGCACATTTAATAGTAACTTCAAAAGGGAATTCGATAAATGCTTGAAAAAGAAACATTTGCCGGAAAGGGGAAAGAGCAGGGGAGTGGGAATATTGGATCGCTCTTTCAAAGAGCCGGCACAGGCACGATGGGCCGAATGGCCTCCTTCTGTGCTGTATCATTCCATGAAAGACTTGGACAACTAAAAGTTGGTGCTGTAATATTTCATTATAAACATGTCTATCTTACATCGGTTTTCCATATGCAGCTTCAAACCTGCATAGATTTTTTATTTCTTGTTATTGGTATACATATGCCCAACCATATTCCTGCAATATAAAGAGAGAAACTTTTTACAGGTGTGTTATTGCAGGCAGGCAAAGATATCAGAAGAGCAAACAATCTATTGCAACACCTGAGCTGAAACTTCATGTTGGCATCTAGGTTAACCTTAACATACGGCCCCTTGAGCCTGCTCCATCATTTAATACGATCATGGCTGTTCCGATCATGGACTCAGGTCCACTTCCCTGCCCGCTCTCCATAACCCCTTATTCCCTTATCGTTTAAGAAACTGTCTATTTCTGTCTTAAATTTATTCAATGTCCCAGCTTCCACAGCTCTCTGAGGCAGCGAATTCCACAAATTTACAACCGTCTGAGAGAAGAAATTTCTCCTCATCTCTGTTTTAAATGGGCGGCATCTTATTCTAAGATTATGCTCTCTAGTTCTAGTCTCCCCTATCAGTGGAAACATCCTCTCTGCATCCACCTTGTCAAGCCCCCTCATAATCTTATACGTTTCGATAAGATCACCTCTCATTCTTCTGAATTCCAATGAGTAGAGACCCAACCTACTCAACCTTTCCTCATAAGTCAACCCCCTCATCAACCTTGCATCCATTGTAGATGTTACTGGCAAAATTCTTAACTTTTAGTATCTAAAACATATGCACCAGAGAGCTGGGTTCATTTATTTCAATGTTATGTTCTCTCAAATGTGACAGCAAGTGTGTGCCAGGATCCTGCACAGTACAATGCATTGTATGCAAGTGTGTGACTTATATTGGTATTACTGGTGGCATGATCGGCCTTTTGAGTCAGAAGGTCATGGGTTCAAGTTGCACTCCAGATACTTGAGCACAAAATCTAGGCTGACTCTCCAGTGCAGTTTTGAAGGAGTGCTGCACTGTCGAAGGTGCCGTCTTTCACATGAGATGTTAAACTAAGGCCTGATCTGTCCTCTCAGGTGGACGTAAAACATTATATTTCAAAGAAAGTCGAGGAAGTTCTTCCAAGTGTCCTGGCCAAAATTTATCCCTCAACCAACGTTACTAAAAACAGATAATCTGGTCATTACCACATTGCTGTTTGTGGCATCTTGCTGTGCGCAAATTAGCTGCCAAGTTCCTACAGTGACTACACTTCAAAAGTACTTCATTGGCAGTAAAGCACTTTGGGAGATCCCTAGGTCATGAAAGGCACTATATAAATGCAAGTTCTTTTTATATGCCCAATAACAATCGTATTTTTTTTAAGCGTTTATATATGTTTATAGCATGTATGATGCCCTGGCAACTAGTTGACCTTATTCCAGCAAGTTCTATGGGTCATCTACCTCCACCTAACCTCAGTCATTGTTGTTCTCTGCCAGGTCAACAGTAATACCGAGAGTGGTTATCATGTTGTGCAGGCTGTAACAGGCAACAAAGTAATAACATATCTTGGGCTATTTTATACACAACCAATGGAATACAGATATATTTATTGGATTTTAATATCATTGTCTAACACTTAGTGCAGTATCATTTATGGCTTTTATTCTTTTTCAAAATTAATTGTCAGTTTTTTTAAAATTCACCAGATCAGCAAAATTGCCATCCCAATGAAAATAATAATTTTTTTCACTAATTAGACATACAAGCTAATTGACACAAGTTATGACTTTTGAAATGAAAATGTATCTATTTTTTCCATTTAAACTATGGTGTTGGCCATAATCGGATCTCCTTGTTAACCACAGTCAACCGGCCATGAATTAGAGTGTGTGATAACTTCCCATCTTTCAGTCAGGTTCTCTGATATATTTCTGTTGTATTGCCCTATTCACTTAACCTTCTTTATTTTTCTGCATTTGAATGTATCTATTCCCACAACAGATGGGTCAGTTCCATGATCGCAAATTCAGCCACCAGGTGGCGCACTGTCGGAGGTCATTGGGTTGTACACACATGTGTGCGGCCCAGGTATAAAAGGCAAGCCATCATGTAATGTAATCACTTTGGGCCCTAATAAAGCAAAGCCAGGTTTGTACCTGTATTAGTTTACAGTATTCGGTCTATCGAGTTATTACATGCACAACATTTCGCGACGAAGTAACTTAAGAATCTTCGCATGCAAAAATGAGCACAATTGGAATTCTGGAGAGATTCGTGGAGGGAGAGGACTGGGCAGATTTTGTAGGTCGCCTGGACCAGTACTTCATGGCCAACAAAATGGAGGAACCCACTGACACAGTTAGGCGCAGGGCGGTCTTCCTCACGGTTTGCGGTCCAAAAATCAGTGGACTAATAAAGAATTTTCTCTCGCCTGCAAGTCCAACGGACAAGGACTATGAGGAATTGTGTGCTGTGGTACGTGACCATCTCAAACCAGAAGAAGGCATCATCATCTCACGATATCGATTCTACAAGCAGGTTCGTTCTGAGGGCCAGGATGTGTCGGAATTTGTTGCCGACCTAAGACGTCTAGCTGGACTGTGTTGGGAGACATGCTGCGGGACTTCTTTGTAATTGGCATCAACCACAAGGTGATCCTGCGTAAGCTACTGGCGGTGGAGATGCTGGATTTGAGCAAGGCCACCACGATTGCCCAGGCATGCACGACGACAGACAAAAACTTAAAGCAGATATCATCGAAAAATCAGAACTCATCAAGTACTGTAAACAAGATTGTATCGTCATTTGGCAGAGCTGCATATGGCAGGGCCTACTCGACTGCGTATGAAACCTGTGGCTGCCCAAAGTCCGCCAATGGGAATGAATCTGATTTCACTGTGTTGGTGTTATGGGGGCAATCATCGACCTCATCAGTGTCGATTTAAACAGTACATTTGTAAAGGCTGTTCAAGACAGGGACATCTCCAGCGCATGTGTCCGCAACTGAGCAAGTGTGCGTGGAGGATGATGACCAGTATCGCGCGGATCCGGATATGCAATCCAAGATACCAGAGGAGGAAGTGTAAGGACTGTATTTGTTCCTAACAAAGAGCCAACCAATAATGATTAATGTGAAACTTAACAGTGTGCCGGTACCAATGGAATTGGACACGGTTGCGAGTCAATCAATAATGAGCCAGTGGACATTCGACAAGTTGTGGCTGTGAGGCCTAAGCTGAGTCCAGTCAATGCCAAGTTGCGTACGTACACTAAAGAATTCATAACGGTGATTGACAGTGTAGTAGTCAAGGTGTCGTATGAAGGTGCGGTTCATGATCTACCATTATGGATTGTTCCAGGCAATGGTCCAACGCTGTTCAGCAGGAATTGGCTAGAAAAAATCAAATGGAATTGGAACGATATCAAAGCATTGTCGTCGGAGGATGATACTCCGTGTGCTCAAGTTCCCCTCGCTGTTTGAACCAGGCATCGGCAATTTCACGGGAGCCAAAGTGCAGATCCATGTGGACTCGGATGCAAGTCCCATCCATCATAAACCTCAGGCAGTTCCGTACATGATGAGGGAGAAGGTTGAAATCAAACTGGGCAGACTCCAGCATGAAGGGGTTACCGGTTGAATTTAACGAATGGGCCAGCCCCATTGTTCCTGTGTTGAAGAGTGATGGCATTGTCAGGATTTCTAGAGACTACAAGGTTACGATCAACCGAGTTTTGAAACAGGATCAATACATGTTACCGAAGGCTGATGACCTAGTTGCAACGCTAGCCGGGAAGTCGTTCACCAAACTGGATCTGATGTCGGCCTACCTGACACAGGAGCTGGTCAAGACGTTGAAGAAACTTCCGTGCATCAACGCACATAAAAGACTGTTTATCTACAACAGATGTTCTTTCAGAATTCGCTCGGCTGCCGCCATATTTCAGAGGAACATGGAGAATCTACTGAAATCCGTCCCTCGAGCCATCGTGTTCCAAGATGACATCCTGGTCACAGATCGTGACACCGCCGAACATCTGAACAACCTGGAAGAGATTCTACATCGTCTGGACAAAGTGGGACTCAGACTGAAATGCTCAAAGTGCGTCTTCATGGTACCGGAAGTCGAATTCCTGGGGAGGAAAATTGCTGCTAACGGCATCAGGCCTATGGACTCGAAAACCAAGGCCATCAAAAATGCATCCAAGCCTCAGAATGTGACGGAGCTGCATTCGTTCCTTGGTCTACTCAACTACTTCGGTAATTTCCGACCTAGATTGAGCACTTCATTAGAGCCACTACACATGCTGTTAAGAAAAGGCGACAACTGGGTTTGGGGTGCATCTCAAGATAGAGCTTTTGAGAAAGCTACTAATCTGCTTTGCTCTAACAAGCTGCTGGTACACTATGATCCGTGTAAGCGTCTAGTATTGGCCTGTGATGCTTCGTCATATGGAGCTGGTTGCGTGCTCCAACAAGATAATGAGTCGGGTAAACTACAACCTGTTGCGTATGCTTCTAAAGGTTTGTCAAAGGCGGAAAGTATCTACAGCATGGTAGAAAAAGAAGCATTAGCCTGTGTGTATGGGGTTAAAAAGATGCATCAGTACCTGTTTGGTCTTCGGTTTGAACTGGAAACAGATCACAAGCCACTCATTTCATTGTTTTCGGATAACAAAGGTATCAATACCAATGCATCGTCCCACATCCAGAGGTGGGCGCTGACATTATCTGCCTATGATTGTGTCATTTGCCATAGACCTGGCACCGAGAATTGTGCCGATGCAGTGAGCCATCTGCCTTTGCCCACACCGGAGGTGGAGACGCCACAACCTGCAGACCTACTGTTAGTTATGGATGTTTTTGAAAGTGAAGGAACCCCTGTCACGGCTCAGCAAGTTAAGATGTGGACCAGCCAGGACGCAATATTATCGGTTGTGAAATGTTGTGTCCTTAGTGGTGATTGGTCTGCCATACCCAAGCAAATGGGTGATGAGACCAAACCTTACAACCATCGCAAAGACAAACTATCCATTCAGTCAGATTGTTTACTGTGGAGTAATCGTGTTGTTATGCCTAAGAAAGGCAGAGAGAAATTTGTACATGATCTACTAGCACTCATCCCAGTATTGTCATGCTGAAATCCATTGCCAGGTCTCATGTATGGTGGCCTGGAATTGAATCTGATCTGGAATCATGTGTGCATCAGTGCAACACTTGCATGCAGCTAAGTAAAGCACCAGCGGAATCGCCGCTGAGTCTCTGGTCGTGGCCATCTAAACCATGGTCCAGGATCCACATCGACTTTGCAGGTCCCTTCCTGGGAAAGATGATTTTAGTTGTGGTGAATGCATATTCCAAGTGGATAGAGTCATGCAGTACATCCACAGCTACCATTGAGAGCCTTCGTGTCATGTTTGCCACTCATGGTCTGCCCGACATCGTTGTAAGCGACAACGGACCTTGCTTCACTAGTCTGGAGTTTCAAGAGTTCATGAAACTCAATGGTATCAAACATGTGAGGTCAGCACCATTCAAACCTGCATCTAATGGTCAAGCAGAGCGTGCTGTCCAAACCATTATGCAGAGTATGAAACGTGTAACTCAAGGTTCATTGCAGACTCGCTTGTCATGCATATTGCTTAGTTACAGGACAAGACCCCCCACACTCTTACCGGGGTCCCCCCTGCTGAACTATTGACGAAGAAAGATCTCAAGACCAAGCTCTCTCATGTCCACCCTGACTTGAACGATCATGTTGAACACAGACATCAAAGTCTGCAATGGTATCATGATCGTGCTGCTGTGTCACTCGATATTTCTGTTAACGATCCTGTGTATGTACTAAATTATGCTCAAGGTCCCAAGTGGATCGCCGGCACTGTTACAGCCAAGGAGGGTAACAGAGTGTTTATTGTTAAGCTCAAGAATGGGCAAACATGCAGGAAACATGTTGATCAGATAGAGCTGCGGCATACGGATGAACCGGAACAGTCTGAGGAAGACACAATCAATGACCAACCAACCTACCCTCAGTCATCAGAGGACTCCGCTGTCATCAATGAATCTGGACTTTCAATCCCTGACATGGTCATTGCCACTCCCGTCAGATCGGGTACCCAGCCAGGAGTCATAACAGACTCAGAACACTCACCCAAGGCTGGAGTTGAACTGAGACGATCAACTCAGGAGCAGAAAGCCCCGGACCATCTCAATTTGTAAAAAGACTGTTACTAATATCTTAAAGGGGAATATTGTTATGTATGTATGCTTGGGGTTACTGGCCACCAGGTGGCACCACTGTCGGAGGTCATTGGGCTGTACGCACATGTGTGCGGCCCAGGTATCAAAGGCAAGCCATCATGTAATGTAATCACTTTGGGCCCGAATAAAACAGAGCCAGGTTTGTACCTGTGTTAGTTTACAGTATTCAGTCTATCGAGTTATTACATACATAACATCACCTATATATATAATTTAATTATGCTCCCAGAGTGTTTTCCATGTGTATCTGAAGCACGATGGGTGCAAGTGTGCTGGGAAAAGGGGAGTGCAGCTTAACTGACTGCTGTTTGTAAAAGGCTTCAGTTCCTTGCCATTGAAAGTGACTGTTCTGCTGGGGTGCTGGGAATGAGATGAACTTTCACCAAAGGCCGAGCACCAGAACTGCCCTTTGATGTGGAGATGCCTCGTTACTGGAGGAGGTACAGTCAAGCAAAGTTACCATGTCTGGGGCAGAACCAATGTGTAGCAAGCATGGCAAGAAGGTGCCCACAGAGTCAATGCAGTCCCCCTAGTCCACAGGTTGTGTGATCAGATATTGAAGTCAATGGGAATTAGGGAGGAAACTCTCCACTGACTGGAGTCATATCTAGCACAAAGGAAGGTGGTTGTGGTTGTTGGAGGTAAATCATCTCAGCACCAGGACATCACTGCAGGAGTTCCTCAGGGCAATATCCTAGGCACAACCATCTTCAGCTGCTTTATCAATGACCTTCCCTCCATCATAAGGTCAGAAGTGGAGAATTTCGCTGATGATTGCACAGTGTTCAGTTCCATTCGCAACTCCTCAGAAAATGAAGCAGTCCATGCCCACATTAGGCAAGACCTGGATGACATTCAGGCTTGGGCTGATAAGTGGAAAGTAACATTCGCACCGCACAAGTGCCAGGCAATGACTATCTCCAACAAGTGAAAGTCTGACTACCTCCCTTGACATTGAATAACATTACCATCACCAAATCCACCATGAACATCCTGGGGGTCACCATTGATCAGCAACTTAACTGGACCAGTCACATAAGTAATGTGGCAACAAGTGTCTCACCTCTTGACTCCCCAAAGCCTTTCCACCATTTACAAGGCACAAGTCAGGAGTGTGATGGAATACTCTCTACTTGCCTGGATGAGTGTAGCTCCAACAACATTCAAGAAGCTCGACATCATCCAAGACAAAGTAGCCCACGTGATTGGCACCCCATTGTGTACCATCTACAAGATACACTGCAGCAATTCGCCAAGGCTTCTTTGGTAGCACCTCCCAAACCCACAACCTCTACCACCTAAAGGACAAGGGCAGCAGGCGCATGGGAACACCATCACCTGCAACTTCCCCTCCAAGTTACACACCATACTGACTTGGAAATATATTACTGTTCCTTCATCATCGCTGGGTCAAAATCCTGGAACTCCCTCCCTAACAGCACTGTGAGAGCACCTTCACCACACGGACTGCAGCGGTTCAAGAAGATGGCTCACCACCACCTTCTTAATGGCAATTAGGGATGGGCAATAAATGCTGGCCTTGCCAGTGACGCCTACATCCTGGAACGAATATTAAAAAAGAAAGAAGTTGACCTGAGGGAAGATGCCAATATGCGAATGACTATAGTTTTCCAACTGAAATTAAATGAATGGCTGTCATATGCACGCAGAAAGCACCAAGGAAAGGTTCTCCACCAACCTGACTCGGCCACACAACACTTCCCCCTGCCCCCGGTCATCAAAATCCACGATGTAGCCTTGAACAATGTGGACCATTTTCCATACCTCGGGAGCCTACTATCAGCAAGGGCAGGCATCGACGATGAGGTCCAACACCGCCTTCAGTGTGACAGCGCAGCCTTCGGTCGCCTGAGGAAGAGAGTGTTTGAAGAGCAGGACCTCAAATCTGACACCAAGCTTATGGTCTACAGGGCAGTAGTGATACCCGCCCTCCTGTATTGTTCAGAGACATGGACCATATACAGTAGACACTTCAAAGTGCTGGCGAAATATCATCAACACTGCCTCCGCAAGATTCTGCAAATCCCCTGGGAGGACAGACGCATCAACGTCAGTGTTCTCGATCAGGCCAACACCCCCAGCATCGAAGCACTGGCCACACTCGACCAGCTCCATTGGGCAGGCCACATTGTCCACATGCCCGACACGAGATTCCCAAAGCAAGCGCTCTATTCGGAACTCCTACACAGCAAACGAGCCCCAGGTGAGCAGAGGAAACGTTTCAAGGACCCCCTCAAAACCTCCTTGATAAAGTGCAACATCCCCACCGACACCTGGGAGTCCCTGGCCAAAGACCGCCCAAAGTGGAGGAAGAGCATCCGGGAGGGCGCTGAGCACTTCGCGTCTCGTCACTGAAAGCATGCAGAAATCAAACACAGGCAGCGGAAGAAGCGTGCAGCAAACCAGACTCCCCACCCACCCCTTCCCTCAACGATTGTCTGTCCCACCTGTGACAGACTGTAATTCCTGTACTGGACTGTACAGTCACCTGAGAACTCGCTTTTAGAATGGAAGCAAGTCTTCCTCGATTTCGAAGGACTGCAATATCTTTTTATTTCATTTGTTCTTGGAATGTGGGTTGCGTTGGCAAGGCCACACACACTGGCCTCGCCTATTACCCTTCCCAGGTGGCGTTGAGCCTTCTCCTTGAATTGCTGCTTTAGCTTGAACTTGGTGGCTGGCAAAGGAAAGGTTTCCATTACCTCACATAACTGTTTCAGGTTTAGCCATCAAGTCCTAGCAGCGCCTCAAAGTACTTGCATGCTGAGTAATTACCCCTTCACACCAGGCGGAGTTTAGGCTTGGCATTTGGCGACAACCATTGAGAAAGGAACTGCACTGGCACTGTCAACCCGCATGACCTCACCCATGATAAAAAGGCTATAGAATGGGTTAGCAAAGGAGATCTTGGTGGTTTCATGGCATCTGACAAGATTGGTGTTCTTTTCAACTTCTTCTTGTTTTCCTTTCAAGCTCATTCAGTTGGTAACATGATGCCACCCACATCTGCCAGCACCAGCATTGTATTATATTGGTCTTCTTGTTGTGAGGAGACATTTTTCTTGCATACCCCATGATAATGTAGGTGTTACATTTGTAGGGTCTTTTCTCCCCATCTTACTCTGGGGCTGAAATTCCTTCGGGCTTTTCCCGCTCCACTGCCATTACTTTGATGGAACTTTTGTGGAAATCCTGTTCACCCCTGTAAATGGGTTCTGCCGAAGTTACACCGCCAGAGCAGGGAAAGCCCTGAGGAAATTCACCTTCTATGTTATTTTGCCTCTAATATCTGTGATCAGAAATTGTAATTTTAACATTATGCCTCCTTCTCCTGGTTCCACTACAACTCTTTTGTTGCAAAACAAGAACAATTAAATCAAGTGCCCCCTGATTAAAGGGGGGGGGGGGGGACTCCAAACAGTTTTCAAATGCCCTTCTTTTTTTGTTTCTTATTTTTTGGGGTATTTTGTGGGTTTTTTGGCTCCCCTACAAGAGGAAATAGCATCTCAGTATCTACCCTATCGAATCCCTTTCACATCTTGAAGCCTTCAATTACATCACCGCTCAACCTTTTAAACTCAGTTGAGTAGAAGCCTTAGTGCAACTTGTCCTCATAATTTACCCTCTAAGCCCTGGTATCTTTCTTGTGAATCTGAAGTGTGGCGCCTAAAACTAAATGCAGAGGTCCAGATGGGGTCTGACCAAGGCTCTACACAACTGAAGCATCGCTTCCTCCCTTTTGTAATCCAACCTCCTTGAGATAAAGGCCAACATTCCATTAGCCTTTTTGATTTATTTTTGTATGGTTGCTATAGCTTTTGGTTATTAGTGCAGATGGGCATCTAAACTTGCAGCTGGGGTATACTGATGGTGGCAGGAATTCTGCTGTGGCCACCACATGGTCATACAGCTGAATACCCACCCTCCTGTATGGCTCAGAGACGTAGACCATATATAGTAGATATTGTGTTCCTAACACAGATGAGACTGCACACAGGGAGGTTAAAGTAACAGTGACCTCAGTCTTTATTCAGACACTCCAGAGTGAGGAACAGGCTGAGGGGCTGGTTTATATATAGTGTCCCAAAGGATGCTGGGATCCCTTGAGACTTCAGGGGATGCGCTCCCTGTTGGCGGAACATGGGAGTGCTGCTTTACAGATACACAACATCACTCCCCCCCCAAAGTCAAAGTGAAAACTATTTACACGGTGAGGCGATCAGGAGCCTTTCTTTCCCTGGTGGACCGCCTCGGTACAAATGTCTGCTCTGGTGTGTTGGCTGTGTCCTCGCTGGGCTGGCGTGTTGTTGGCCCTGCAGCGCTGCTGGGTGAGCCTGGCCTTGCTGGGCTGTTGGGCGTGATGGGTTCCTGGTCCGGGGGTGGTGTCGTTGATCCTTTGGGTGTGTGTTGTGGGCTCGAAAAAGTTGGTGTCTGCTGTGGGTTGTTCAGGGCAGTCTGTGAACCGCAGCCTCGTTTGGTCCAGGTGCTTTCTGCAAATTTGTCCATTGTCTAGTTTGATGACAAACACCCTACTTCCTTCTTTAGATATCACCGTGCCCACGATCCACTTGGGACCATGTCCATAGTTTAGCCCATACACAAGGTCATTCAGATCAATTTCCCGTGACAGAGTGGCGCGAACATCGTTTGCATTTTGTTGCTGCCGCCTGCTCTCTACCTGATCAGGCAGGTTGGGGTGAACCAGCGAGAGTCTGGTTTTAAGTGTCCTTTTCATGAGTAGCTCAGCCGGGGGCACCCCTGTGAGCGAGTGGGGTCTTGTGCGGTAGCTGAGCAGTACTCGGGACAGGCGGTTTTGGAGTGAGCCTTCTCTGACTCGTTTAAGGCTCTGTTTGATTGTTTGTACTGCCCGCTCTGCCTGCCCATTGGAGGCTGGTTTAAACGGGGCCGAGGTGACATGTTTGATCCCATTGCGGGTCATGAATTCTTTAAATTCGGCACTGGTTAAACATGGCCCGTTGTCACTTACCAGTATGTCAGGCAGGCCGTGGGTGACAAACATGGCTCTCAGGCTTTCAATGGTGGTGGTGGCGGTGCTTCCCGACATTATTTCACATTCAATCCATCTTGAAAAGGCATCCACCACCACCAGGAACATTTTATTGAGAAACGGGCCCGCATAGTCGACATGGATCCTCGAGCATGGTCTGGAGGGCCAGGACCACAAACTTAGTAGTGCCTCTCTGGGCGCGTTGCTCAATTGAGCACATACGCTGCATTGCTGTACACAGGACTCTAAGTCAGAGTCGATACCGGGCCACCACACGTGGGATCTGGCTATCGCTTTCATCATTACTATACCCGGGTGTGTGCTGTGGAGATCCGAGATGAACGCCTCCCTGCCCTTTTTGGGTAGCACTACGTGTTACCCTCACAATAGGCAGTCTGCCTGAATGGACAGCTCATCCTTTCATCACTGGAACGGTTTGATTAGCTCTTGCATTTCAACGGGGATGCTGGCCCAGCTCCCATGCAGTACACAGTTTTTTTACCAGGGGCAGCAGAGGATCTTGGCTGGTCCAAGTCCTAATCTGGCGGGCCGTGACAGGTGATTTATCATTTTCAAATGCTTCCATGATTATCAACAAGTCTGCGGGCTGCGCCACCATCAACAAGTTTGCAGGCTGCGGCATTTCCGCCCCCGTGGTGGGCAATGGTAGCCGACTGAGAGCAACCCCACAGTTCTCGGTGCCTGGCCTGTGGCGGATGGTATAGTTATAGGCTGATAGCACGAGTGCCCACCTTTGTATGCGGGCTGAGGCATTAGTATTTATCCCCTTGTTTTCAGCGAACAGGGATATGAGGGGCTAGTGATCGGTTTCCAGCTCAAATTTGAGGCCAAACAGGTACTGATGCATTTTCTTTACCCCGAACACACACGCTAATGCCTTTTTCTCAATCATGTTGTAGGCCCTCTCAGCCTTAGACAAGCTCCTAGGGGCATAAGCGACAGGTTGCAACTTCCCAGCAACGTTCGCTTGTTGTAATACACAACCGACTCCGTACGACGACGCATCACATGCTAGCACAAGTCTTTTACACGGGTTATACAATACAAGCAGCTTGTTGGAGCATAAAATGTTTCTGGCTTTCTCAAAAGCAATTACTTGTTTTTTTCCCCATACCCAGTTCTCACCTTTATGCAATAACACATGTAGGGGCTCTAAGAGGGTGCTTAACCCCAGTCGGAAGTTACCAAAATAGTTGAGGAGTCCAAGGAACGACCGCAGCTCCGTAATGTTCTGTGGCCTGGGCGCGTTCCTAATAGCCTCTGTCTTGGCGTCTGTGGGCCGAATACCGTCCACCGTGATCTTTCTCCCAAAAAACTCCACTTCTGTTGCCATGAAGACGCATTTCAACCTCTTCAGTCGCAGCCCTACGCGATCCAGTCGCTGGAGGACCTCCTCCAGGTTTTTTGGGTGCTCGACAGTATCCCAACCCATGACCAATATGTCGTCCTGAAAAACCACCATATGTGGTACCGACTTGAGTAGGCTCTCCATGTTTCTCTGGAAGATCGCTGCAGCCGACCGAATTCTAAACGGGCATCTGTTGTAGATGAACAGTCCTTTGTGCATATGGATGCAGGTGAGGCCCTTCGAAGACTCCTCCTGCTCCTGCGTCATGTAGGCCAAAGTCAGGTCGAGCTTGGTGAACATCTTGCCTCCTGCCAGCGTCGCAAATAGGTCGTCTGCCTTAGGTAGCGGGTATTGGTCCTGTAGCGAGAAATGATTAATAGTTACTTTATAATCGCCGCAAACCCTGACCGTGCCATCACTTTTGAGTACTGGAACAATTGGGCTGGTCCGCTCACTGAATTCCATGGGGGAGATGATGCCCTCGCGTTGCAGCCTGTCCAGCTTGATTTCCACTCTCTCCCTCATCATGTGAGGTACCGCTCGCGCCATGTGGTGAATGGGTCATACCTCTGGGACTAAGTGGATCCGCACCTTCGCCCCGGAAAAGTTTCCAATGCCTGTCTCAAAAAGAGAAGGAAATTTGTTAAGAACCTGGGTACATGAGGCCTCATTGACATGTGATAGCGCTCGGATGTCATCCTAGTTCAAGCGGATTTTGCCCAGCCAGCTCCTTCCAAGCAGTGTGGGGCCATCGCCCGGGACAATCCAGAGTGGCAGTTCGTGCACCGTGCCCTCGTAGGTGACCTTGACTATGGCGCTGCCCAGGACAGTGATGAGCTCTTTGGTGTACGTTCTCAGTTTTGTGTGGATGGGGCTCAGGGCTGGTCTGAGTGCCTTGTTGAACCACAGTCTCTCAAACATCTTTTTACTCATGATGGATTGGCTAGCGCCAGTGTCCAGTTCCAAGGCTATGGGTAAACCATTCAATTTTACATTTAGCATTATAGGTGGACATTTCGTCAAAAATGTGTGCACCCTGTGTACTTCAGCATCTGCCTCCTCTCTCTCTGGGGCTCGAAATTGCTTTGATCCACCGTGGATCGATCTTCCTCTGCCACGTGGTGGTTAGCAGGATTGCAGAGCTTGCAGCTCATCTGCAAGCTCGTTGGGCGTGCCCCATTGTTCCACAGCTCTTGCAAACATACCCTTTGAAGCGGCATGAATAGGCTGAATGGAAGCCTCCAAAACGCAACAAGGTGTGAATTGTCTTGCATTCATCCTTTGAGTCATCTGGGTCACCTGAGGCCTGCTGGTTTCTGCCCTGTACATTTCTGCTCGCAAACACAGTTCCAGTTAATTTATGAACATTGCTTGCACTTGTGTGCTGAGAGATTTGTTTGGTGTTATCATTGGTGGATATAAACGCCTGTGCCATCGCAATGGCATTACTGAGGGTCGGTGTCTCTACAGTCAAAAGTTTTCATCGGATGGTCTCGTGGTCAATGCCCAGTACAAAAGAGTCTCTGAGCATCTGCTGCAAGTAGCCATCAAACTCACATTGTCCTGCAAGTCGCCTTAGCTCAGCGACGTAGCTCGCCACTTCCTGACCTTCAGATCGCTGGCGCGTGTAGAACCGATACTTCGCCATCAGCACGCTCTCCCTCGGGTTAAGATGCTCCTGAACCAGTGTACATAGCTCCTCATACGACTTATCTGTGGGTTTCACCAGAGCCAGAAGATTCTTCATGAGGCTGTAGGTCGGTGCCCCGCAGACCGTGAGGAGGACCGCTCTCCTTTTTGCAGCGCTTCCTTCTCCGTCCAGCTCGTTGGCTACAAAGCACTGGTCTAGCTGTTCGACATAGGCTTCCCAGTCCTCACCCTCCGAGAAGTTCTCCAGGATACCCACAATTTGCTGCATCTTTGCGTTGGGTTCGTATACTCGTCGCCAGTTATTGTGTTCCTAACACAGACGAGACTGCACACAGGGAGCTTAAAGTAACAGTGACCTCAGTCTTTATTAAGACTCACCAGAGTGAGGGACAGGCCTTCGGGGCCGGCTTATATACAGTGCTCCCAATGGATGCTGGGATCCCTTGGGACTTCAGGGGATGCGCTCCCTGGTGGCGGAACATGGGAGTGCATGCTTTACAGATACACAACAGTAGAATTCTCGAATCACTGAAGAAATACCACCAACGATGTCTCTGCAAGATCCTGCAAATCCCCTGGGAGGATAGACGCACCAACGTCAGTGTTCACGATCAGGCCAACATCCCCAGCATCGAAGCACTGACCACACTCGATCAGCTCCACTGGGCAGGCCACATTGTTTGCATACCCGACACAAGACTCCCAAAGCAAGCGCTGTACTCAGAACTCCTATGCGGCAAGCGAGCCCTAGGTGGGCAAAGGAAACGTTTTAAGGACACCCTCAAAGCCTCCTTGACAAAGTGCAACATCCCCACCAACATCTGGGAATCCCTGGCCAAAGGCTGCCCGAACTGGAGGAAGAGCATCCGGGAGGGCGCTGAGCACCTCGAGTCTCGTCGCCGAGAGCATGCAGAAAACAAGCGCAGACAGCAGAAGGAGCGTGCGGCAAACCAGACTCCCCACCCACCCTTTCCTTCAACCACTGTCTGTCCCACCTGTGACAGAGACTGTAATTGCCATATTGGATTGTTCAGTCACCTAAGAAATCACTTTTAGAGTGGAAGCACGTCTTTCTCGATTTCGAGGGACTGCCTATGATGATGATGATGATCGAGCTGAAGGAAGACAACAGTTTGCAATGGGCAGAAAAGTTCCAAGAGTTGTCATTATTATGATCTGAACTGATCAAAGTTCAGTTAGTCAAAGCCTTTAATGGCCTAGAAATCCCGGTCGAGCGCTTACCGCGGGCACTTGACAGAAGAAGGTAGAAAAGATGCACACCTTCCTTATCCTGCTGTGCCCACCAGCGATCCTGGTCCTGAGGCCTCCTCTCCCTTCGCATCGGAGCGCATGCACATCGGTGACGTCCGTAAGCTGGAGCTGGAGTCACATGGCTCTGGACAGCCAATCCACATACAGTATTTTCTCATTCATAATAATGGGGACTCTGAAAGTAGGCGTTCTCATTATTATGATTGAGAAGCACCCCCCTCCCCAAACACACATACAAAATAAAAAATAGAAAAAAACATCACATATTTAAGATTAATTTAACTTAAAGTTATTAATGTCTTAGAAAAAAATATATATTTTTCTGATTTTTTAAAAAGTTTTTTAAATTTTGGTTTAAAATAAACTTACCTTAGTGGACAGGGTTTTTTTTAAACCAAAATGAGCTTTAAAAATTTTATTTGACTATGTTTTTGTATGTTTTAAAACTCTTACGCCCCTACTTTTATCAGGTGCATGAGTTTTCAGGACATCCACTGGGCAAGAGATCGGTAAATACCACAATCTTGCCCATGTGAATGTCCTGGCTGTGGGGATATGGACGATCTGTCAAGCCGAGCTTGACAGATCGGAAAAGCCAATTTTCCGCGCATGCACATTGTGCGTTGAAAACCAGCTTTTGCGGGGCCTCCCTGGGTCCGCACACATTCCGTATGGACACAGGGAAGCCAGGATTTCTAGGCCCATATATTAAACCAATGATTGAAATTCATTATCGAAAACATTTGGATTGCGCTGACCAAATAAGAATAGAACAGAAGCCTTGATATTTTTGTAATTCTAGCATGTTCGTATGACACTCCCTTGTCTGCTATTTTAACTGAAGCATTAACCCATTCAGAATAAATAATGAATTTTGAATAACATTCCACAATCCTCCTGTGGGAGATTGGGGGGTGCGGGGGGGGTGGCCAGGCTCGAAGGGAGGACAGGTCGGTAAGATGGCCACTGCATTTGAACGCTGGTTGGACCAGTGTTTCCTTCCACTGCAGCTTTCTGTGAGAATCACAGGATCACTGAATTTATCCTTTTGCTTCAAAGACAATATATTAAAAAATACTGTTCAAATATGAGTTCGCTATTTCATGTCAGTGTTAATAGCACTTAACTGTTGCAAATATAAACTATTCCTGAGGATTCCCTGCTTTAATCAACAACAACTTGTATTTATATAGCGCCTTTAATGCAGTCAAACGTCCCAAGGCGCTTCACAGGAGCGTTATCAAATATAATTTGACACTGAGCCATAAAAGGAGAGATTAGAGCAGACAACCAAAAGCTTGGCCTTAGAGGTAGGCTTAAAGGAGCGTCTTCAAGGAGGAGAGAGAAGTGAGCCGGAGTGGTTTATGGAGGGAATCTCCATTACCTATGGAACCATTTAGCTTTATATGGACCTTTTTATGCTTGTTTGTCACATATTGCAAATAGTGGAGGCAGTCTCTCCAATTCTACATTTTTTTGTGTATCATTGATGTGCCTGGCCTGTCAATTATAAGAGAGCATGTTAGTGGCCATTTTAGACTGACAGTGGTCGTTTCTTCAAGGTCATATCTGAAAAATCTTTCCATGTGTGGTTGATGAGCTCTCTGCCCTTATGAAAAGCACAACATTCAGAGTACTTTGGAGAAAGGTCACATCTCACACTGAGTTACATCCTGCTCTTTCTAAGAAATGTTACGTAAAATGAATCTATTTGACTGGGATGCCTTAAACCCAGGGACAAATAATATCAGCAAAAAATGGCAACTCACTTGTTCTGCTTCCAGCTGTCAGAAAGAAGAGACTTTCATGCCAGCCCCCGGGCTGAGTTTGAATTCTATCACCCAGAGATGAAGGAAGCAGTGTTGTAAGCCATGAAGCTAAGTGATTCTCCATAAGCTGAAAATAAGCTGGTAAAAAGGCAGGGGGCCCGAAATTCAGTACCGCAGGAAAGCTGGTGTTCTCCCCACCTTTTTGGGGCCATTAGCGCCGAAATTGTTTTGTGGCTGGGCCACCCCTTCAGCTCCAAAAGTGGGTTCCAGCTCTAATGAACCCTTCCAAAGTGGATTTTTCAGCAGTGTAGCTGTCTTAATTTGAGCGTTATTGCCATTGAGAAATTCAGCATGCAGGTAAGGGTTTCTTATGAGCCAGCTGCTCCCTGGCCTTTTTAAAGGCCGGGGTTTGCAGCAAGGCCTTGAGGGGATAAGGAGGTTGGAAGGATGGCTGGTGTATGAGGTGCAAGGAGAGCCAATAGATTCACTGACATCGAGCTGGAGGCACTGATGGACGGTGTGGAGGACAGAAGGAGAATATTGTTTCCTGACGTGAGGAGACCTGGCAGACCGGCAGTACATAATACATGGAGGGAGATTGTGGGGGGAGGTGTCAGGCACCTCCGTATATGTGAGGAGGGTGCTGGCCAGTCTGCACCCGGCCCTTCCAGGGTGGCGATGGGTTGATGCCTCCTAGCTCTGTGGCGACGGGGATCCTCCTCCTCCTCTTGTGCCTCCCCCTCCTCCTCCTCCTCAGGTGGTACTGCTGGCCCAATCTCCACGGCTGTCCCCTCATGATGGCCAGGTTGTGCAGCATGCAGCAGACCAGGACGTTTATGGAGACCCGTTGAGTAGAGTACTGCAACGTGCCACCAGAGCGGTCCAGGTACAAGAACCTCTGCTTAAGGATGCCTATGCACTGCTCGATGATGCAACTGGTGGCACAATGAGCGTCATTGTATGCATGCTCTGGCGCTGTCCTGGGGTTCCGCAGTGGAGTGAGCAGCCAAGTGGACTGGGGATATCCCTTGTCCCCAAGCAGCCAACCGTAATCCTGATTCTGGCCGGTGAAGACGGCGGGCACACTGGTCTGGCATAGAATGAACGAATCATGGCTGCTGCCTCCCTTGCCTGCTGCCTCTCTGCACAGTGCTGACGGCTACGCCTTCTCCTGTGTGCCGCCCTGCTTCTAACCAGGTGTACCAGGTGTTTCCCTCCCAACACTCCTCCCATCCTCAGGGTGAACCCTGTCAAGCAGGTCTCTGCAGCCCACAGGACTCCACTACTAAAGAGTCAGACCTGAAAGTTGTACAAAAGTACAGGGGTATGTGCAAACCTCTGAGCAGCACTCAGCAGGTTAATGGAGCCAAAACAATTAATAAAACTGTATCAAAAGATAAATACTGCGGATGCTGGAAAAGGAAATAAAAACACTAATAATTAATAAAACTATTTACCTACCAAAGGGCCCCAGCAGAGTCGCGTTTGAGCACCGCATCGAAAACCTCGCGGGGACATTGCCGGGAAAAGTCTTACCTTTCCCTCGGTGAATTTCGCTGGCCTGGTGGCTTTTTAGTGGCCTGCACGCTGCTTCCCTCTCCTCTGGAAACTTAGCTTTTCCACGCCGTTTCCGGCAGAAGTGAACACCACTGATATTGTGTTCAGAATAACTCCACAAGGCTGTGTTGTAAGCTCAAACCATTGTGACCTTGGTCTCTTTAATGTAACTGCGGAAGCAGCATGATGGATTGCCTTTTATACCTGCTTGCCCAGGGTGCACAGGTGACCCTTAGGTCTCCCGCAGGTGTGCCCCCTGGTGGCAAGTCTTACCATTGGTGAGGTTTGCATACATAACAGCTGAAATCCCCCCGAGCTGAATTTGGCTCGGGGAGAGAAAAGTACCCGATCCCGGCGGCCCATCGATTTTTTCGTTCGACCGCCCAAACTCCGCGGTAGCCGTCCCTTCGGGGACAGTGAATTTCAGGCTCAGGGTGTATAACAGGTGGCCGACCGGCAACCGGCAGATTGTCCCCCACGCCAAAAGTGAAAATGGCACCCCCCCCCCTCCACACCACCATGTGCAACATCATAGGTGATTGACTAGTAAACAAAAAATCATTAGTAATTGATTTATGAAATAAAAAATACTGTTTAATTAAACATGTTTGGGAGGTTTCTTTATGTGGTACTGTGAAGTGGCTTATATTTTTATGCATGGGCGGGGGGGGCGTGCGGGTGGGGGGTGGCGGGATGCGGTGCGGAGGTGGGGCGCGGTGCAGGGGGGGCGGTGTGGGGAGTTGGTCATTTAAATCATCAGCATAGCCCTGACTGAGACTGGTTTGTAGCCCCCTGGTCCTTCATCCATATATGGCCATCCTTCAAGCCTGAACCTAAACAGTGTTTAGCATTGTTTAACATTTTCACAGGTTCTACAGCAAAACTGCATAGCTTTGAATGTGGAAGAGGGAGGGTGAAAGGACAGTTTGGATTTAACTGCTTTACTGTATGGAATGTATGGAATGGACTGTGCAGCGAGACAGCAGGCAGACTGTATTAGCAAATTCAAGAGAGAGTTGGATATGTAGCTGAAGGAACATTTCACAGAAGGAAATGAGAGGTGTCATGGAGTGTATATTTCCGAGACGTTGGGACTGGCCAGATGGACCACAGTGGTCTTTCCCTGCCTTCTACATTCTTATGTGCCCATGTCAGTGGGCTATTTAAGTAATGGAACATCACAGCTCCATCCTGTCCCTGCCTAATATCCACAGATACAAACATCACTATATAGTGACCAGGGCTGTGAATCCTAACTGATTTTCCTCATCCATAACCTAGGAAGGCACAGGAAAATTGCAGCACCACAAGCCACTTCAGCTGAGGTCAGCTAACTAAGCACAGGTAAGGGATTGAACTGGGAACTTTTTCAGTCTATCCGGATCAATAGAACGTCACACCGTGCAATACTCACAGAGAGAAAAATGGACCGTTTATTTTTATTGCATTTAATGGACATTTGTAATGTTGAAAAGCAAGTTTGGTTGAAATCTTCTGCCATTTACTACTGTGACGACATGTAAAAAAAATACTTCATTGGCTGTAAAGCGCTTTGGGATGTCTTGAGATTGTGAAAGGTGCTATATGAATGCAATTCTTTCTTTCTTATTTGTCATCAATGGAGGAGCATTGTGCCCTGTGTGCAGAGGTCTAAATCGTCGGCGTTTGTCCTTTGATATCGAAGAAAGCAGTCAGAATATCATCTCATTTTTCATAGCGAGTTCTTTGAGGACTGATGAAACCTACCTCTGCTCAGAATGAGTGTCAGCAGATTGAACAGTGGATCCTTAGTGGATGCTTGGGAATTTTTTCAAACCAGACTTCCTCAGCTGGCGTTTACGTTCAGCATCAACAATGCGACGGGCCTCATAGTAGGAGGTGCCTTCACGGATGTTTTTTTCGGCCAGGCTTTCTTAGCTTGAGCAAGCTGTTCCCACTTATGGACGTCTATTTTGCACTGTTTCAGAGTCGCTTTTAAATAGTCTTTATATCTCTGTTGCTGGGATAAATTTTCCTGAGGCGATTTGTATTTAGAGGCCTGAATACAAATGCAATGAGTGAGACACAAACCTTGTCTCTAAGTGGAGCAGCAGTTAGTTGTTGTTCTCTGTGTGACATGGAACAGGAAGCAGATGTTTTCTGATTAAAATATATAGGTCATGGTGAGACTGCACTGGTTCACTGAAAATGCTATTAACCCTTGAAGAGCAACAGCACCATTTCTGCTCCTAAAATCTAACGTTGAAAAACCACTACAGATCAGGAAAAAAAAACATTTTGAATCTATTCATTGAACATAAGAGCTTAAGAACAAGGAGTTGGAGTAGGCCATTCGGCCCTTTGAATCTGCTCCACCATTCAATAAGATCATGGCTGATCTTCTACCTCAACTCCATCTTCCCACCCGATGCCCATATCCCTTGGTTCCCTTAGTATCCAAAAATCTATTGCTCTCTGTCTTGACTTTAACTCTACCTTTTAAAGATAATTTAACAATTTTTAGATTCCATGTTATCATTTCTACCGCTCATGATGGCACAATGGGATAGATCTTGGCTTTGTGCGATGGCAGAAAATGGGTGATAGAGAGTCGGCAGCCAATTACATCACTCCTAATTTTTATTTCCATTGGTTACAGGGGCGGAGGCGAGTGATATTATGGAAGTGGAAGTAGGCATTTTTTGTGATGGACAGGATATGGGGCTGGCAGGTCAGCTCGGGTTCAGCCTGAGACAGTGGCCAGAATGGTTCATTTTGTAAGCTCTGCCCCCAACTCTATTAATAAAGGGAAGTACATCGAATTACATTTTCCAGTCATTAATCTATAATTTGCATAGAGTTGCCCAAATAAGGGTAGATGTATTCAAGGTTCAGAGTCACTTTCATAGAAAATCCCAACAGATATTGAGGACCCGGAAGAATAGCTCCATTCCCAAAATAAATTCACAGGAAAATCTGGTCCAATGGATAAATCTGGTTTCTGATGCACAGCTTTGCTCAATTAGAGGCACGGATTGGAGAATCGGATGCAGGAAATTGGGAGGATCACAAATCTCTGGAAAACTGGGAACATCATGAATCAGGCATGCGCCCCATTCTCTGATCAACGCTACAGTTGAGCGAGTCTCTGGGTCAGAAAGGCAGTCTCACTAAAGATAGTCTGCAAACTCACTGACACTAACTTATTCTCAATGAATTTATGTAAGTAGGCCCAAATGTTGTGCTTAGCAGGAACTGGGCGGGCCTGAAATTTCCACGATAACACTGTCCTGTCGGCTTGCACGGCACTATGACACCTGTCACTCCAACGTGATCATTTATTGTTAAACTAATCTTAAAAGTGACATTAAAAAAGTAATAATTGGCAGGCAGTGCAATGATGTAAGTGCAATACGCATTGCGGTTATTGAATTGTTTAACCAGTCTGGTGAACTGAAGTGGAAGGCACTGTATCAGGACATCATTGTCTTCTAAAGAAAGAACAGTAGCTTATTATATCCAGCAGGAGACACTAAAGGGTTCATTATAACCAATTAATGCTAGAGTCACTCAACAATTCACTTAAAAAGAAAGATCAATTAATATTTTAGTATTTTCTTTTAAGATACATGGGAGGGCAGGTGGGGAGGGAAATTGGTCTGCACAAGTAGCGCGAAACAGGCTGATAGCGAATCGGCAGCTCATTTTACTTTTCCTTTCCAATGATTTCAAATGGAAGGCAGACTGTGCGGTGTAACACAGACTGCCGATTCCCGACCGGCCCGATTCGGGTTACTGGCCCAGACCATCACTGACATCACTAAAACAGATTATCTGGTCATTTATAGCATTGCTGTTGGTGGGACCTTGCTTTGTGCAAATTGGCTGATACATTTTCCTACATGACCATTGCACTTCTAAAGTACTTCTGTTTCTGTGGAGCATTTTACAATGTCCTGAGCATGTGAAACAGGCTTTATAAATGCAAGGTATTTCTGCCCTTTTAGATAAAAGGCAGTTTTTGACATCAAAAATATCTTTCCTCTTTGTAGATGCTTTTTGATCTGATGTATATTTTGTTTTTATTTCATATTTCCAGTATCTGCAGTATTTTTTAATTGACTAAAAACATTTTTATTAACCTCAGTTAAAGTAATTTATACAGCCCATTGAAGCCTCTTTCATTCCTCACTTTTCAGTATCTCACCCAAATGACCATTCATTACACAAGAGCCTTGATAGTGAGTGTTGACAAGCTATTCAATCTCAGGGGACATAATGGCTGAGCATGATCCTGTCCTCAACTAGTGCTCACACACTCTAGCCGATTTCCCTGTTCCCTTAAATCTATTATCAATTGTAAAGTACTTTAGGACAAAGGCTAAAGGTAAGGATACCCTCTGCCGTTGGCTGAGATCAACACAGATTGAACCTCGGGATTCCTGGAATGTGTTGCTCAGTTATTCCCTGGATAAATTTGCTGAATCATTGGGAATAACCCTATGATGAGCAATGCCTTTTCTTCAGTGAATTATTCTCATTAATGAACATCCTTTAATAGGTGTATATTACTGAGAAAAAAATGCGAGTGTAAAGATTTTAAGCGTATTTTAAAATAGTAGTGAAGTGTTCAAACCATTCTCTGGGATAAGGTAACCAGTGGTTTTCCTACAAAGGCCATTAATGACATTAATAGCCTATTTTTAGATAAGGAAATAGCAGCAACATGTTGTTAAAAACCTATTAAGCAAATGGCCCAGACATAGAGAAGTGTTGTATGTAGCAATGAGGTTATGAAGCCAATTGAAGATCTATTGCAGATGCTACTAAGTTGTATGAGGCTGTAGGCTGTTTTTCCCTTCCATTACCACCGCAATGGGCTTTGGGACTGGGACAATGGGGGAGGAAACCATTTTGTTTGGGCTCCCCTGACAGAGTTTGACTGGCAAAGCAACCTACCCATTATTACAGATATTTGTATGTTGCCGCGTGTTTCATCCAATCACAGGCGATCAGCATCTATGCATTTGCACCTTATGTTTACACTGCTGTAAGCCCAACCACAGAATAACACGTGCGTGAGAGAAAGAAAGAAAGAAAGAAAGAAAGAAAGAAAGGGCCAGGTGCACTTCAATTGGAGAAAGAGAGACATAAAAAGGTAGAAAAAGAGAGAGGAGGAGATAGAGAGTTAAGCAGAACCTGGTTTGCTACAGCAGAAGGAAATACTGCAGCGAGCACCTGTTGTGGCAAATGCTGCCAGATTTTCTGATGAATTAGTGGATGTATTATTGGTAGAGATGAGGCCAAAAGAAATACCGGCTCCTTGGTACCCAAGAAGAGGGTGGTGCAGACAGTCAGTGGCATCTTGACCACCCCACAAACAGCAACACAGTGCCAGAAACATTTTAATGATCTCATAAGGCTGGCAAAGTTAAGCCAAGTCATGAGTGCCCATGCACATCCTAAAAACTGCAAAATGCATGACGTGCTTCCTTACCCACCATATCTTCGCACTGTAAATCAATAGATGATGAATATTCATAAGGCACCTCACACCACACATACACACCATTCCACTGTGACTTATGCTAATTCCTGAGACCACGGAAGTGTTAGAGTGAAAAATGAAGAGATTGCTGCATTGCCTGCATTTGAAAACATATTTACCATAGAACGTCTGCAGGCACCTGGGTGAAATTAAATTGGTTCAATTGGTTCAAGGTGCCTTTCTCAATCTGTATTTTATTTGCAAATGTTTTACAACACAATTTCCTCATTTAAATCCTTTAATAATACGCCTACTCAAAAAGTGCCAGGATCTCTAATGGGGCTGAAAAGGAGGAAAACTGTGATGCATCTGGATTCTATTCCAAATTCCGGCACCTCCCGAACCCTGCTGGCAGTTTATCATGAAACTTCCCTCCCCGACCACAGGAATCTCAGGGCCAGAGGATGTGTGGGCCAGGACCTCCATCAGATGTTCACATATTCCAGTTATATGTTAGCCATATCATCTAGTTGCACAGATCTTGCCAAGCCCCAGTGGGAGATTCCATTTAACTGCTGTTTACTGCACTAGAAGTAACCCCTTTATCAGAATTAAGAACGTAACAATGTTTAAGAGGAGATGATGCAGCTCCTGTCGAAATCTCGACACGCAATATACGACTCAGACACCTTCAGCTCCGGCAGATGTTCCTTTAATTTTACTTGCCAGCAAGGGAAAAGTCTCACTCAGTCAAAGGCTAAGTGAAGACCTTCGAAATGGTACAATTTCACGAGATATTTATACAGTTAAAAACCCAAGTTATGGCCTCTTCCTGTGTATTGGCTCTGTCTTGCAGTCAGTGAATACAGATAAAGAGTTAATTACTACATCCTTGACCTGACATGGTTTCCAAATGTTCCTTTTGTCAGGGTTATTAGTTGGCCAGTCAGCCATTATTCGATGAGAGTATGGTAATGAGCTATTACCGGCACTGCATTGTGTCAGGATTGTCCAGTTTCCTGGTCAGTTATCTTTTTGCATGAAATGGATGAGGTCTGTACAAGAGATAATGGCTGGTGGTTTGAGTATCTCAAAAAAGTGGAGGGGGTGGGGGGGAGGAGTAGAACTGGTGCTGCAATGGACAATACAGGAGAGCACCATGGGTGGTATTTGTCTCAGCAGGACAGTTTCCATGCTGTCTGGTGGCTATTAATCAGCTATCAGCTGTTTCAAGCCAGGTTTAGCTGTTTATGCAAATAGGCTGATTGTTGCAGAAATTTCTAGAAGGACCAGGACTCCATTTTGTTTTATATCAAAAAGGGTACAAAATACAGTGTGATACAGCTTAGATAAAATACATTTCCACATTCCCCTGGCTGAGGAGTCTAGAACCAGGGGTCACAATCTCAGAATAAGGGGTTGGCCATTTAGGACTGAGATGAGGAGACATTTCTTCACTCAGAGGGTGGTGAATCTTTGGAATTCTTTACCCCAGAGGGCTGTGGAGGCTCAGTCATTGAGTATATTCAAGACAGAGATTGATAGATTTTTGGATATTAAGGAAATCAAGGGATATGGGGGTAATGCAGGAAGGTGGAGTTGAGGTAGAAGATCAGCCATGATTTTATTGAATGGCAGAGCAGGCTCGAGGGGCCGAATGACCTACTCCTGCTCCTATTTCTTATGGTCTTATGGAAAACAAAATAACTGACCATTTACCCAAGTTGAGCAAAAAAATGACACGAGGAAGGATTTTCACTTAAAATGAAAGTTTATAGAGGATGTAACTGTCTTGTTTAAATGATGTGACATAGAGCCTTCCTTGTCATGATTTGACTTTAACATTTACAATGTAGTTGTATATTTTGATGACTGATGCCCATATTTGTAAAAGCTCTATTGCCTAAATTTTTACTCCAAGTCTTTTATTGCATCATTAAAATATGAAAATGAAATGATACTGCACCAGTTGTGCTTGCCTTTGTTAAAATGGCTAAAGACATATGCTTTGATCATATTCAGCTCCAAGCAATAGTGTGTCACCAAAAATCAAAACAGTAACTACACTTCAAAAGTAATGAATTGGTTGTAAATCGCTCTGAGACATCCTGAGGCTGTGAAAGGCACTGTTTAAATAAATGCTAGTTCTTTCTTTCTTTCTATCATTAGTCACGGTGCAGAGCTTCTCTGTCTTGTGCATTCTGCAGAAGTTGATCAAAACTAGTTTTGGTCACGGCCTCAGAGACAGCTCTCTTTTCCATAGAAGCTGTATTTTTGCCTCTCCCAGGTGATTATATGTCTGGGGCGGGGAGTGAAGAAGTGTCTTGTCATGATGGTCCAGCTATCATGGTGTGGGGCAGGTTTGATGGTCCAGCTGGTCTTTTCTGGTCCATCAATTTAGTATATTCGTATGTGCGGTGAGGCAGGAGCAGAATGTACACAGTCCCTCCCAAATAAAAAGAAAAGGAAGAAGAAGAATCAGTTGCTGAAGGTAACCACTTTAGAACCAAGGAGAAAAACATGCCACAAAGTGGTACTCGACATGTTGAAGCTCCACTGCATTAAGGTGGAGGACTCAGTACAAAGGTCTATGGTTCGTGAACCTCTCTGAGTGATTGGATTGAATACAGGTCGAGCTGGAGCCATTTTATAACCCTGTTGGCATTAGCTCTGTAGTTGGTGCAAAATTAAACTGGATGGATTTGAATGGAATAAAATTGATCCCAATCAGCCTGTATACAGACACCTATGTGCAACACAATGGTAACTAGTGTGTCCATTCCTCCAAAATGACATTCTCAGGATTGTCCTCAGAGTGTCGATTCAATGAAAGATTCTCCTTTGAGGCGTCACTGTCACGTTTATAGTGAAATCATGTTCATTCTTGTTTCGCCTGTCTTTGCCACGTCCTCTACTCTATGCCTGTGAACACAGTTATACACATTTATACTGTGTTCATTCTACTGCATATAACAAATATATGTCATAATTTATATCTACAGTAATTTGACCAACAACTGAAAACAACCTTGTCCACTTTTCCAAAATATGTGCTATAGTGCATAACATTGCACACAGACTGGCAACCTTGGGATATTAAAGGTACTACGGAAGCTTTGAAATACCCCCATTGTACCTCTTTTAAAGCTGTTCCCTATTTTACCAGAATAATTTTTTTAGCCTTGTTCTTCATAAAAATCGTATTAACTATGATAACCGCTAATCTGTATTGTAAGTGGTGTAAGGACATTATCCAAGAGGAATCTTTTCTTCTTCCTTCAGATGTAAACAGATCTGGTTCCTATGTAGCATAAAGCAAATGCTTGCCAATGAAAGGCATAGAGATGATGATAAAAAAATGACACATATGCGATGTATGAGTCTCCAGTCAGAGGAACAGCTGTTTCTCGATTTCAGTGCATAAATTGCACCGAATCCTCATCATCTCCATGTGAAATCAAACATGGTGCTGTAATATAAGGAAGCCTGCAGCAGTTGTATCCATACTACTTTGGATATACTCAAGGTAACACAGATAACGGGACTGATTTTATATTTCCTGTGGAGTATCAGTGCTACCACTGCACCACATCACCTGCTCTTTGTGTCATGGTTAGTATAATGTTTTGGTTCAAATCTTTCACATCATTGCCATTTGCAGGCGCCATGTCATGATGACTCATTCTGATAATACATGACTGACCTGGGTGACACTTTTCTCTGCATCTAATTTCTTGGAAAATTTTACGTAATTGATTTGCACCAATTTTACACCGAAATATTGCCACATGCAAATGTCCTCAATCATTTGCACTACTCCCAAGTTACGACCACTGAAACCCCACGCCTCATGATCATAACTTCACACCCATGCAAAAGATCAGAAAATGCAAGTTTCCTGCATTTATGCCCGTTCAGAATGGGTACACCCAAAATTTAGGTGTAGCAGGACCCAAACCCACTATTTCTGGTGTTTTAAATTTTTCTTTACTGTATTTTTTATATCTTTGCTTTATTATGGCATTAGAATCTATTACATTAAAAAGAAAAACGTTTCCACGCTTACATTTTCTTAAACATGTGGTTAATGTGCAGAATTGCTGGTTTGATGGCTTCAAACTTTAATTTTCATAACATCAATAACTTAAAGAGGGACTTAAGGAAGGAAGGTGAAATGCGTTCCAAGCTTTCCGTGGGATTGTTTACACTTATTTCTGCTTGTTTTATGCCAGTTTTTATGTTCTGGCCTATGCTAATACAGGTACAATGCTCAGGAAATTTGGGCGTAAGTGCTCGTCAGCAAGATAGGTTCAAAAACTGATGTCATTTCTGTCTGAGTGCAATCCAGGAAATTCCAGTGTAAGCTGGTTTACAGACAAAAATAGTTCCTTGCCTGTGGCATTATTCAGATAATGTTTTTTTCAGGCTTCAATCAAATAAATAAAAACTAATGTACAGTCCACTTTCAATTAGCAACACTAAGTCCACAATGATTAAAGTCAGCCTCTCTATACCTGAGACACAGGAGGCTGAGGAAAAAATGATTTCCTGGAAGTAATAGTTTTGTTGACTGGTTCGATGCTCGTGCAAAATGATTGATAGTGAGTGGGCAGCCTGATTTACATATCATCCGATTTCCATTCACGTTGAAGTCAGTAGAAATAAAAATCAGGAGAGATGTATAATGAGCGGCCGATTCAATATTGCCCACTTTAAACTATCGCCAAAAGTTAAAATGGCTCTCCCTTGAGGATGGTGTCCAATTCCTGGTTGCTGAGACACAAGGAAGACATTCAAACTCGGGAGACAGTATCGGGAAGAGCCATGTGGTTGATCCCAGTTTTCAGTGACCAAGTTATGAGGAAAGGCTGAAGAAACATGGGCTTTTATTCTGGAAAGGAGGTAGCTGAGCGCTGATCTCATATATAAGATAGTTGAAGGGGTGGAAAAGGTAAATGCACAATACTACTTTATCTTAAACTGCGTGAATAGGACAAGAAGAGTTAGGGCCCAATTTTAACTCCCATCTCCTGCCGGAAACTGGGAGTGAGTGCAGTTAAAATAAAGGCAGTGACTTACTCCCTCTGTTCCTCCTGCCTTCCCGCTATGTCCTGATCTGAACCTGCTTTTTTGAGCAGGCGAGCAGGACACCCGCAGGAAGGCAGCGGGGTCCTTCTTTAGATATGCAAATTGGTCTCGATGATGTCATCTGGATCCGACTGTAGTTTTAGTCGGAGGCCTGAGCGGAGGAACAGTGACGCCTTCCCCATCAGGCCAAACCTGCCTGGAGCAGGAACATGGGCCAGTTTTTTTTTCATGGGATGTGGGCATCACTGGCAAGGCTGGCATTTATTGCCCATCCCTAATTGCCCTCGAGAAGGTGGCGGTGAGCCAGCTTCTTGAACCGCAGCAGTCTGTGTGGTGAAGGTACTCCTACAGTCCTGTTACGGAGGGAGTTCCAGGATTTTGACCCAACGACAATGAAAGAACCATTTAAGAGGAATCATAAACCCTGGAGTAATGATGGCAATATTTTATTTCAATAGTATTATCTTGCAAATTTGGGTAAATGTTCATGCTCAACAAGTTGAAGGATGCCACTGTGTATGCTTGAAAATGGAACATTTTACTACCCCCTGGTGACAGTGTCAAGCACTTAATCTGTCACTCCCAAGCGCCAGGTCAGATACATCCACCCCAGAGGGGGATTTAGATAGTGAGTTAGGAGGAATAGCACTGAGTGAGACATAGAGCAAGAGCAACTGATGGTGGCAAAAGAGGATCCATCCAGAGTGCCTCCTTGGCTGATGAACCTGAAGATGTGGACGTCGCAAGAGATGCTTTCAAAACAAGATTCGTTCTGAGAATTATGCATCGATGCAGTTATTGGGGACCTTGCTAAACAACATATTGGAGATGGTGACTATCGGGGAGGAGTCCATTAGCTGCAAATGTGCAGCCTAGCATGGCAGTTTCATAACACTGCACTCTACATTGGAGGATGTGGAAACTTTAGGCATGTCTGCATACCAGAGGCCCCAACATTTGTCAGTGGTTCTCCCATAAGTGCACATACTGCTGCCGATAAGGCCTGGGGCTCTAGGGTGGATTGAATGAGCTCTTATGGCTTCAATAAGCTTGGGGGATCAGATAGCATTGTTGTCTTTTATGGGTTTTATGCCAGGTATTCTACACAGCGTCAATATCGATGATCATTGCTATAAAAGGATCCCCTCGAACCCCATGATCACGACTGTACCTTTATCTGCCCAATATCTCGGTAAATTTTAGCAAGATTCTGGAATTCAAACTGAGAACTATTGCCACTGTATGCTGACTTGCTGGAATGTATCACGTGCCAGCTTGTGATATTCCTCATCTTTGACAGGTGGATTGAATATACCTTCCATCAAACTGAAACTCAGGCTATAAATCAAAAGTCAACTTATTTGACATAGAACAGGAAAATAAACAGTATTAGGTCGAAGACAATATATTTACGGTAATTTACAACTTTGCTATCCTTTGTGATATATTGAAACAATGCTCCCCCAATCTATCAACACAAGGGAGTAGATTTTCAATTTATCTCCTGAGCATAAAGCTGGCACTGTGGATCGGCAGTTCATTATAGAAACTGCCCGATTTCCATTTCAAAATGAAAATCAAGCAGTTTCTATAACTTGCAGCCGATCCATAACAACCAGGTTTACCAAGTTGAAAATCTACGTCATGGTTTCTCATTTCTTACATGGCAAAATGCTACCATTCAGCTAAACTAGCTGAGACTGTAGACGGACGAGCTGGACTCGGGCCAAAGCAAATAAACCCCTAAATTGGAGGCTTCTGGCCAAATGGTTGTTCATCAAAGGTCTACAGCCAATAATTGATCCCGCCCCTTCTCATAGCTGTCAATCACTCCAGGATGCTTGGTGCTTTCATCTGCCAGAGGCGTTCACTGACTTGTTTCAAGATCTTGTGAAGACATGTCAGAACAAAAGACAATCTTTAATTGCAGAGAGAGTCCACTAACTACTTTGAATGTCCATGATGGCTGCCCATTAGTACATTGCCCATGCAGTTAATGAAGACCCTATTTGGCACAATGAGTCTGCATTCAGTCTGCTTTAGCATATTAAACTTTCTATTATCCATCAGGAACTGGCTATAGAATTATTAACTTACATTGACAATAATACAGACAACTTGTCCCGGTTTCGCTGTTGCAAAGTCACCTGGCCATTTTTTGGGTAAGCCTAAGTTTTTAACCTCTGTCCAAATCAATACTCAGTTCTGGACAAAAATATATTTTTGGCACAGTGCCATGAGATTTGCTATCACACGGATCAGCGACCACGGTGAAGTGCAGGGTAAGATATCCATGCAGTTGTAAAAGTGGTGGAACGGGCAGCTGGTCCATCTCAGGATTCAGCCACTAAAAGGCAAAGACAAACTCAGTCCCAAATCACCATTATGTGCACATAGCAACCAACCACCTCACAACCTCTGACTACTCAGGAAGCTCATATATAGCGCACAGTACGTGATTTAAAGCACATGTATTACGCATTGTCACCAAGAGGAAGCATGGGCAGCAAACATGAGGCATGTATGCACATCACGTTTGATTCTTAAAACATTTGCAGCTGTTAGTGAAAAGCATACTCTTTAAAAGATTTGTGAGCATCAGGTAGCAGAAATTGGAGGTTTGTAAGTTGTGTGAAATATTTCTTGTCGTCAATGCCTGCTCTTGTTGATAATAGACTCCCGAAGTATGGAAAGTGGTCCACATTGTCCAGGGCCGCGCCATGGATCTTGATGGCTGGAGGGTAGTGCTGTGTGGCGGGGTCAGGCTGGTGGAGGACCTTTGCCTTACGGATGTTTAGTGTGAGGCCCATGCTTTCGTACGCCTCAGTGAAGATTTTGACTATGACTTGGAGTTCATGGTATGACATGGTAGGCCAGCGCAGCCTTCGACCGCCTGAGGAAAAGAGTGTTCGAAGATCAGGCCCTCAAATCTGCCACCAAGCTCATGGTCTACAAGGCTGTGCTGAGACCTGCCCTCCTGTATGGCTCAGAGATGTGGATCATATACAGTAGACACCTCAAATCACTGGAGAAATACCACCAACGATGTCTCCGCAAGATCCTGCAAATCCCCTGTGAGGATAAATGCACCAAAATTAGCGTCCTCGATCAGGCCAACATCCCCAACATTGAAGCAGTGACCACACTCGACCAGCTCTGCTGGGCAGGCCACATTGTTCACATGCCCGACACAAGACTCCCAGGGCAAGCGCTCTACTCGGAACTCCTACACGGCAAGCGAGCCCAAGATGGGCAGAGGAAACATTTCAAGGACACCCTCAAAGCCTCCTTGATAAAATGCAACATTCTCACTGACACCTGGGAGTCCCTGGCCAAAGACAGCCATAAGTGGAGGAAGTGCATCCGGGAGGGCACTGAGCACCTCGATACTCATCGCCGAGAGCATGCAGAAATCAAACGCAGGCAGCGGAAAGAGCGTGCGGCAAACCAGTCCCACCCACCCTTTCCTTCAACAACTGTCTGTCCCACCTGTGACAGAGACTGTAATTCCCGTATTGGACTGTTCAGTCACCGAAGAACTCATTTTTAGAGTGGAAGCAAGTCTTCCTCGATTTCAAGGGACTGCCTATGATGATGATGATGTAATATTTAGGGCACTGTTAGATGATAACATACTTGTGGAGCACATGGGGAAGATAGACAGATCTATTAATGCAGAGAGTACATTGCCAAGTTAACAACAATTTGCCTTTAACATGGTAAAACATCCCAAGCTGCTTCAAGGAACGTAATCAGACAAAATTAGGATAGAAAGATATGCTGAAAGGCTGAGATACGGTAGATGGAATGAGAGGAGTATAGACACCAGCAGAGACTAGTTGTGCCAAGTGACCTGTTTCTGTGCTGTATATTCAATATAATTCTATGTAATGTGACACTAAACCAAAGAAGGAGGCATTAGGTCAGGTGACCAAAAGCTTGGTTAAGAGAATAGGGGTCATTTTAACCTAATGCACCACTGGGAAACTGACCCGATCAAATCAACCACCCGTTTACACACTGCTCAATTTTACTTTGCATCAAAGTCAACGTCTCCTGGAGGGGAGCTTACCAAATGGCTCTTGCAGCGCTATTCTGCATTCTCTTAAGGCTGCTCCTGCACTTTTCAGTGGTCCCATGGCTGCAGCTGGGCCTCCTCCAGGACAAAGCCTTTTTGCAAGGGAAAGTTATGCACCAAACAGCACTGGCTGCATTGCAGGTCACCGCCACATTTATCCAGAAAGCTGCACTGCTCCCTCAACATGTCAATGGTATGCCCAATCATTACTCAGCTTGATGTATGCACCTTATTACAGCGGTGTCCTGGCAGGCTGAAGTGATGTCATGAGCCTGTTGTGTATGAGTGGACGTTGGATGAGACCAAGTTTGGGCTTGTCTGCGATGCCCTTCATCAAGTCTCGTGCATGAAGAAAGTCTACAGGAGGAGTGTGACAAATGTTTGTCAGAAGTGTCTATCAGTAAGAAGTGAACACCTTTAGGAGAGGAGGAGATGAGAGTAGGGGAGAAAACTGTCATGTATTCAACTATCATTGTAACCCATGTATCAGCTGACCTAAGTTGTACACCTTGAGAACATTGACCACAAGGGGGTGAACTTGTGGGAAACACTCCTAACCTGGACTTTCAGGTATAAAAGGGGAAGCTCCACCCACCTTCATTACTTGAGGTCTTGGTAATAAAGGTAACTGGTCACAGAGTGACCTTCTCTCAAGTATGGGCCTCGTGTGCATTTATACTGTATCGTAAGTACATATCACTGGCGATGAGAAACTGGGATTTAAACCACGCGAGCATGGCCACTAGCAGCACAGAAGAGAGATACTGTGTTGGTAATGATTGGGACGACTTTATTGAGAGGCTACAGCAAAGTTTTGTCACTAAGGAATGGTTGGGACAGGATTCGGCCTACAAACGCAGGGCTCATCTCCTGACGGCTTGTGGATCCAGAACATACTCCCAGATGAAGGACCTTCGAGCACCAGAGAAGCCGGCGGACAAGACGTTCGAAGAGCTCAGTGAGTTGATCGGGGAACACCTTAAACCAGCGAGCAGCATGCACATGGCGAGACACCGGTTTTACACGCACCGGCGGCGAGAAAGGCAAAGCGTTCCAGACCTCCGGCGACTGGCGAGCCTATGTAAGTTCCCAGATGCATGCAGAGTGGAGATGCTGTGAGACTTTTTTATTGAGGGCATCGGGCATGCTGGGGTTTTCAGGAAACTGATTGAGACCAAAGACTTGACCTTGGAAGTGGCGGCTCTGATAGCCCAGACATTTATCTCAGGGGAGGAAGAGACCAGAATGATGTATGACAAAAATCTTGGCTCAAATGCGGCAAACGACCAGGGAGTCAACATTGTTAACGCGGCACATAGTTCTCTAGGCAGACAAGGGCAATCGGACATGCCCCAGCATGTAGTCGAACCCAAAGGGGAATTCAACAGAGACAATGGTGAGCTGAACGGTGATTCATGCCATCGCAATGGACAATGCGGCCAGTAATGGGGCCATCAACACCTGTTAATGGTGTGCTTAAGGACAGTTACAGAGACAGTCAGAGACGATCGACTGGTAATGGACCTTTTGTTTCCAACAACAGGGCCTCCAGCTCATGCTGGAGGTGTGCGGGCAAACACCCAGCCAGAGCTTGCAGGTATCAGCAATATACCTGCAGAAACTGCAACGTCAGCAGTCACTTCGCGTGTATGTGCAGGAAGCCTGCAGCCAGGTTGATGTACGAGGAGGACGGGCCCGATGTAAGCCCTACGAGGCCAAATGAATACTGGGGGAAATCGCTGGAAGCTGAAGTTCAGTGAGTTCATGTGGAGCACATATACAGTTCATATACCAGGACGCCACCGATAATGATGAAAGTGCTCCTCAATGGCATCCCAGTATTAATGGAGCTAGACACGGGGGCCAGCCAGTCCCTGATGAGTATCAAACATTTCGAAAGGTTGTCGGTGTCCAAGGCCAGGAGGCCAAAATTATTGGCGATTGACGCACTACAACAGACATATACAAAGGAGATCATTCCGCTGCTAGGCAGCGCCACGGTAGTCATGACCCACAAAGATTCGGAGAACGGGTTGCCACTCTGGATTGTCCCAGGGGATGGTCCCGCACTACTGGGGAGGAGTTGGCTTGCTGTAATGAACTGGAAATGGGACGATGTCAATGCAATTTCTTCTGTGGAGCGAGTATCATGCTCACAGGTCCTGGACAAATTTGACTCATTATTTCAACCCGGAATCCGTACTTTCATGGGGGCCAAGGTAGTGAATCACATGAACCCAGATGCCAGGCCAGTACACCACAAGGCCAGAGCGGTGCCGTACGTGATGTGGGAAAAGATAGAATGCAAATTGGACCGCCTGCTGAGGGAAGGCATCATCTCGCCAGTCGAATTCAGTGACTGGGCGAGCCAGATCATGTCGGTGCTCAAGGCGGATGGGTCGGTCAGGATATGTGGCGATTACAAGGCCACCATCAATCGGATGTCACTCCAAGACCAGTACCCGCTACCAAGAGCGGAGGACCTCTTTGCGACGCTATCCGGTGGAAAACTTTTTTCAAAATTGGACCTGACCTCAGCTTACATAACCCAGGAGCTGGCGAGTGAGTCAAAGAAGCTGACCACCTTCACGACACACAAGGGGTTGTTTGAGTATAACAGATGTCCATTCGGGATTCGTTCGGCCGCCGCGATCTTTCAACAAAATATGGAAAGCCTCCTCAAGTCGATTGCAAGGACGGTGGTTTTTCAAAACGACATCCTCATCACGGGTCGCAATACTGAAGAACACCTCCACAATCTGGAAGAGGTACTACGCAGACTGGACCGGGTAGGGCTACAACTAAAAAAGGCAAAGTGCATCTTCTTAGCTCCAGAGGTAGAATTCCTGGGGAGGAGGGCAGCAGCAGACGGGATCAGACCAAAACGGAAGCGATCCAGAGAGCACCCAGACCCCGTAACACGACGGAGCTGCGTTCGTTCCTGGGGCTCCTGAACTATTTTGGTTACTTTCTTCCCAAATTGAGCACGCTGCTAGAGCTGCTACACGTGCTCCTACGCAAAGGTTGCAATTGGGTCTGGAGGTACAGCCAGGAAAGGGCTTTTGATACAGCACGCAATTTGCTATGCTCCAACAAACTGTTAACGTTATATGACCCGTGTAAGAAACTTGTTTTAACATGTGATGCGTCGTCCTATGAGGTCGGGTGTGTGTTGCAGCATGTGAATGCCAATGGTCAGTTACAGCCAGTAGCTTCTGCCTCCAGAAGTCTGTCCCAGGCAGAAAGGGGCTACGGGCTGGTAGAAAAGGAAGCGCTAGCATGTGTATATGCAGTAAAAAAAATGCACCAGTACCTGTTTGGCAGGAAATTTGAGCTGGAGACAGATCACAAACCCCTAACGTCCCTTTTGGCCAACAACAAAGCCATAAATGCGAATGCATCGGCCCGCATACAGAGGTGGGCACTCACGTTAGCCGCCTATGACCACGCAATTCGGCACAGACCGGGCACTGAAAACTGCACGCTCCCACTAGCCACCACTGAGGGGGCAAGTGAGCATGATGCCGAGATGGTCATGGCTGTTGAAGCTTTCGAAAGCGAAGGCTCCCCTGTGACAGCCCGTCAGATTAAAGTCTAGACAAATAAAGACCCATTACTGTCTTTAGTTAAGAAATGTGTCCTGAATGGGGACTGGGCAGCCACGTACGGGGCATGCCCTGAGGAATTTAAACCATTTCATGGGCACAAGTTTGAACTCTTGATTCAGGCCGGTTGCCTACTGTGGGGAAACCGAGTAGTCATGCCCCAGATGGGCAGAAAGGTGTCTTTCAGAGAACTTCACAATGAGCACCCGGGCATTGTCATGATGAAGGCAATTGCCAGGTCACACGTTTGGTGGCCAGGGATAGATGCAGACCTGGAACTTTGTGTTCGCAGGTGCAACACGTATGCTCAGCTAGGCAACCCACCCAGGGAAGCCCCCCTTAGCCCCTGGTCCTGGCCCACCAAGCCATGGTCACGCATCCATGTGGACTATGCAGGTCCTTTCATGGGAAAAATGTTTTTGGTTGTAGTAGACGCCTACTCCAAATGGATTGAGTGTGCCATTTTAAATTCAAGCACATCCTCTGCCACGGTAGAAAGTCTACGAGCAATGTTCGCCACCCATGGTCTACCGGATGTCTTGGTCAACGACAATGGCCCGTGCTTCACAAGCACTGAATTCCAGGACTTCATGGCAGGCAATGGAATCAACCATGTCAGAACGGCACTGTTCAAGCCGGCCTCAAACGGTCAGGCGGAACGAGCAGTACAGATAATCAAACAGGGGATGCTCAGAATCTAAGGGGGTTCCCTACAAAGCCGCTTATCACGCCTCCTGTTGGCCAATAGATCCCGACCACAGTCGCTCACAGGGGTTCCACCTGCAGAGCTGCTAAAGAAAAGGATGCTCAGAACCAGGTTATCCCTTATACACCCTACTATGAAAGAAATTGTTGAGAGCAGGCATCAGTCACAATGTGACTACCATGATAAGAATGCGAGGGCGCGATGTATTTCTTGTCAATAACCCTATTTTTGTCCTTAATTACGCTGCAGGGCTCAAATGGCTTGCAGGCACTGTGATTGCCAGAGGGGAATAGGGTTTTGGTAGTTAAACTTACCAATGGACAAATCTGCCGCAAACACGTGGATCAAACTAAAAGGAGGTTCAGCAACCCCATAGAAGAAGCAGAGGAAGAACACAACATAGGGTTTACTCCACCACAGGTGACTGAACACCGGAACCAAGTGGAGGAGAGCCCAGTCACTGTGGGCAGTCCGAACAGGCCTGAGGCACCACAAACAGCAGACACTCAGGCCAGCGCCCAACAACCGGAGCTCCAACTCAGGTGCTCTACAAGGGAGCGTAAACCACCAGAGAGACTTAACCTGTGATCCCAATAAGACTTTGGGGGGGGAGGTGATGTCATGTATTCAACTATCATTGTAACCCATGTATAAACTGACCTAAGTTTGAGAACATTGACCACTAGGTGGTGAACTTGTGGGAGACACTCCTAACCTGGACTTTCAGGTATAAAAGGGGAAGCTCCACCCACCTTCATTACTTGAGGTCTTGGTAATAAAGGTAACTGGTCAGAGTGACCTTCTCTCAAGTATGGGCCTCGTGTGCATTTATACTGTATAGTAAGGACATATCAAAAACTACCAAGAGAAATATTTGCCCCGATTTTAACCGGGAGCGGGGATTGGACGGGCTGGGGGTTGAGGCAAATACCAAACTCCCCTGGCTTCAGCAACGTGACCTCATTTGCATGCTGCCAGTCAGCTGCCCGCACGAGATGGGCAGGAAGTATCAGCTGGCCAATGGGAAGCTGCAGAAATTTAGGCGACGTAAGACTGCCACCTGGCACCAAAGGAACGGTCACTGGCAACAAGGGAAGTCACAGGGCAGGGGTAAGGGAAGGTCTGAGGGGAGGGAAGGAGTGATGCACGAAGCAGTGTAGGCCTAAACGCTCCTTGTGGGGCCCAGAGGAGCAGTTTATGTTTAAGCCAGAGATTCTATTAAGAAAGAGTTCTGAATGGACTTTTATTTCCAGTTGCTGTTTTCAACTAAACCAATTGTTGTGATCGCCTCAGACTAATACTTGGCTACGAACTGCTAGGTTTTCTGTTAATAAATAATTTCCCTGCCTTTATCGGCCTTCTTTAATTACTCGCATGTGTGAAACAACCTATTTTAAAACAATATTTGGAATGGATGGTAATATTTGTTTGCAATCTGGACTCTACATCAAAGATAGTTCAAGAACAAAAGGATTTCTATCCGGTTTTAACAGAAACAAATTAACTTGATTGAGAGAGGGAAGATAGATTATCTAAACGAGCACGAAATATAAAAACAGATAGTAAGAGTTTCTATAGGTACAAACTTGGCTACATTACACTCGGTCCCTTCATCCAAGTCAGTAATATAGATTGTAAATAGTTGAGGACCCAGCACTGATCCCTGCGGTATCCCACTAGTTACTGATTGCCAACCCGAGAATTAACCATTTATCCCAACTCGCTGTTTTCTGTTAGTTAGCCAATCCCCTATCCATGCTAATATATTACCCCAACCCCGTGAACTTTTATCTTCTGCAGTAATCTTTTATGTGACACCTTGTCAAGTGTCTTCTGGAAGTCCAAATATACCACATCCACTGGTTCCCCTTTAACCACCTTGTTCATTACATCCTCAAAGAATTCCAGCAAATTTGTCAAACATGACTTCCCTTTCATAAATCCATGCTGACTATGCCTGACTGAATTGTGCTTTTCCAAATGTCCTGCTACTGCTTCTTTATTAATGGACTCCAACATTTTCCCAACGACAAATGTTAGGCTGACTGGTCGATAGTTTCCTGCTTTTTGTCTGCCTCCATTTTTAAATAGGGGCGTTACATTTGCAGTTTTCCAATCTGCTGCCACCTCCCCAGAATCCAGGGAATTTTGGTAAATTACAACCAATGTATCCACAATCCCTGCCGCTACTTCTCTTACGACCCGAGGATGCAAGCCATCAGGTCCAGGGGATTTATCTGCCTTTAGTCCCATTATCTTACTGAGTACCACCTCCTTAGTGATTGTGATTGTGTTAAGTTCCTCCCCCCCCCCCCCAGCTATAGCCTCTTGACTATCCACTGTTGGGATATTTTTAGTTTCTTCGACCGTAAAGACTGATACAAAATATTTGTTCAGAGTTTCTGCCATCTCCATGTTCCCTATCACTAATTCCCCGGTCTCGTCCTCTAAGGGACCAACAGTTACTTTAGCCACTCTTTTCCTTTTTATATACCTATAGAAACTTTTGCTATCAGTTTTTATATTTTGTGCTAGTTTACTTTCATAGTCTGTCTTCCCTTTCTTAGTCATTTTTTTAGTCATTCTTTGCTGGCTTTTAAAAGCTTCCCAATCTTCTGTCCTCCCACTAGTTTTGGCCACTTTGTATGCCCTTGTTTTTAATTGGATACCATCCTTTATTTCTTCAGTTAGTCACGGATGGCTATCTTTTCTTTTACACCCTTTCCTCCTCACTGGACATGAAGCTGAGTCCATGATCAGATCAGCCATGATCTTATTGAATGGTGGAGCAGGCTTGAGGGGCCAAATGGCCTACTCCTGCTCCTATTTCTTATGTTGTTATGTTCTTAGCCTAAGAGTGTTGACAAAACCTGATTCACACCGTTGGTCGAGTCAAATTTTACTTGTGACTCAAAGTTGAAATCCCAGTAATAGAGATTCCACACGAAAAGTCAACAACATTAGCAACACTTGTCAGATAGGTTTTTTTTAGCACATTGGGTGAGTGTTATTGAAGCATTATTGATAGATCACCACTGTGGGACTGAGTGACTTTACATTATTAGCATTCTCAGTAAATAGTACAACATTTTTTAAGGGGTATGAAGCCTACGCAGCAGCTGTTTCAGTTGCACAATGACAGACTGCACAATTTCTCCATTAGGTACAGTTGAACAGCTGGAACAGCCACTAAGGCTGGAACAATTTGTAAAACTGGCATGTAATGCACAGCAGAAACAGTGGTCATATTGGACTAGCTGACTGGATTGACATAGATGACCCACACAGGATATGGTCGTTTTACTGTAATTTGAATGTACGCCTCACTGAAGAGTGTTTTCAAAGGCCGTTAAGCCATCTGACAGATACATGCCACTGCAAGAGCTCAATGTGCATGTGCATGATGCATGTGTAGTGTGCTAACCCTCCGCTGTAAAATGCTTACTGCACGGTGACCTGGGGGCTAACACACGTGAACCCAAACCTGCCCTCACCCTGCACCAATATGCGCACAACTCCAGCTTCAAACCTTAGAGGGGTTCAGCTGGAGTGGAGAACCTGAGAGAAAAACACCTGATTGTCCCCTTTCCTGCCTCACTCACTTGATGACCAGCAATTAGCACGAGAGCAGTGCTTCCCTATGGTCTGTCCCATGTCGGTCAAGCACTGTGTTGATGATCTTTCCAAATGGTCACCCAATCTGTCAAATCCAGCATGTGGATCTCAATGGCACCATTCACAGTGTTTGCGAGAGAAAGCTGCTCTGTCCTTGTACCCTCTGTGCTTTGGGACTCCTCTGCCCATGGCCGCGTAGGTGCTGATCATTCCATGGGACTCTGCTTTTCTGTTAATCCCTCACGCAAGACTGCAGATGTCAGCAATGCACTACTGAGCATTCTCCACCAGCTGCTGCACTTGCAATGGTGGATTCAATGTGAAAAATGTCTTCTGTTCCTGCATCAACTCCTGTGTGAAGGTAGGAAGGCAAGATACCAATCCTTTGCCCATATAGCAGACATATGTCGTGGCCTCACAGCTAGGCCAGATATTTCCTGTCCCTCTCCTTTAAAAAAGGAGGCAGACAAAAAACAGGAAACTATAGACCAGTTAACCTAATATCTGTCATTGGGAAAATGCTGGAGTCCATTATTAAGGAAGCAGTAGCAGGACATTTGGAAACGCATAATTCAATCAAGCAGAGTCAGCATGGTTTTATGAAAGGGAAATCATGTTTGACAAATTTGCTGGAGTTGTTTGAGGATGTAACGAGCAGGGTGGATAAAGGGGGAACCAGTGGATGTGGGGTATTTGGATTTCCAGAAGGCATTCGATAAGGTGCCACATAAGAGGTTACCGCACAAGATAAAAGCTCACAGGGTTGGGGGTAATATATTAGCATGGATAGAGCATTGGCTAACTAACAGAAAACAGAGAGTCGGGATAAATGGGTCATTTTCCGGTTGGCAAACAGTGACTAGTGGGGTGCCGCAGGGACCGGTACTGGGTCCTCAACTATTTACAATCTCTATTAATGTCTTGGATGAAGGGACCGAGTGTAATGTAGCCAAGTTTGCTGATGGGTGGGAAAGAAAATTGTGAGGACACAAAAAATCTGCAAAGGGATATAAACAGACTAAGTGAATGGGCAAAAATTTGGCAGATGGAGTATAATGTGGGAAAATGTGAGGTTATCCACTTTGGCAGAAAAAATAGAAAAGCAAATTATAATTTAAATGGAGAAAAATTGAAAATGCTACAGTACAGAGGAACCTGGGGGTCCTTGTGCATGAAACACAAAAAGTTAGTATACAGATACAGCAAGTAATCAGGAAGGCAAATGGAATGTTGGCCTTTATTGCACAAGGGATAGAGTATAAAAGCAGAGAGGTCCTGCTACAACTGTACAGGGTATTGGTGAGGCCACACCTAGAATACTGCATACAGTTTTGGTTTCCGTATTTAAGGAAGGATTTATTTGCATTGGAGGCTGTCCAGAGAAGGTTCGCTAGGTTGATTCCGGAGATGAGGGGGTTGACTTATGAAGATAGGTTGAGTAGGTTTGGGCCTATACACATTGGAGTTCAGAAGAATGAGAAGTGATCTTATTGAACATTTAAGATAATGAGGGGGCTCGACAAGGTGGATGCAGAGAGAATATTTCCACTCATAGGGGAAACTAAAACTCGGGGACATAGTCTCAGAATAAAGGGCCACCCATTTAAAATTGAGATGAGGAGAAATTTCTTCTCTCAGAGGGTTGTAAATCTATGGAATTCTCTACCCCAGAGGACTGTGGAGGCTGGGTCATTGAATATATTTAAGGTAGAGATAAGACAGATTTTTGAGCAATAAGGGAATAAAGGGTTATCGGGTGCGGGCAGGGAAGTGGAACTGAGTCCATGATCAGATCAGCCATGACCTTATTAAATGATGGAACAGGCTCGAGGGGCCAGGTGGTCTACTCCTGCTCCTACTTCTTATGTTCTTATGTTCTCCTGCCACCTCCAATTACTTCCCTAAGTTACAAAAGTGACTGCACGTCATTAGCTGTGAAGCGCTTTCTGACATCCTAAGGTCATGAAAGGCACTCTATAAATGAAAGTCTTTGGGCTAGATTTTCTTGGCGGTACAGTTGTTTTTCCGCCCGGCGAAAGTTTCCCCTTAAGTTTTTTCATGGTATCGCCCACATCTGAACACGCCCACCAGGACCAAACCGCCGACGTGCAACGCTGAGAAAAACTGCCAGGGCGTAAGTTTGGCCTCAACCGTCGACGTCCAGATCGCCGAGAGAACCGCCCTGTAAAAGCTGCTTAAACAGGGCGGTAGGTGAGTACTCTTAAAGGTAAGTTAAAGGTTCTTTATTTATTTTTAAATGGCAATTAGGTGTAAAAGTGTCTTGGGAATGCCTTTTACATTTTAATTTTTTTTAAATTTACATTTTTTTTTAAGTTTTCCCCCCTCCCGAGGCCCAACCGCAGCCTCGGACTAAACTTTAAATACTTACCGGCCATTCCGGTAACGACCGCCCATGTTACTAAGTTTCCACTTAATCTCCGAGAAAACCGCCGACACTGAGTGTGCAACGCCCATTTTCTCGCTGGGCGATTAGTTTTAATTACTTTAAACATAAAAATGGAAATTCACACCAGCGTCACTCACCAAATGTTAGCGGTTTTTCTCAGCGGGAAATCGGGTGCTTAGGGGCTCATAGGAAAGTCCAGCCCAATCTTTCTTTTTCCGAGAATTACCGAGGGCACCTTCTTCAAACTCACTCACTGTATTCTCCACGGCACTGGTACCTAGGCTGGTGCCAGAGGCAGATGGAACGCAAGTGTGTTGTGCCAGACTCTTACCTCAAGAAGGTAAAGGAAGAGAAAAGGAAGAATATTTAATTATGCATCCCAATACAACACCTTCAAAGAGAGGTAAGACCATAAGACGTTTTGTTCATCATGCACCTGCTCAGCAAATGAAGCCTCTGTGGCAAAGATTAAGAAAGTGTGTGTAGGAAAGATAATGACAAATGCAAGATACTTATTGGTGATAGCATCAACCCTGTGAACTCGCCCGTACCAATCCCTTCTGCAGACGTCCACAGTATCTCCTCATACTGAATGAGCTGTTTTAAAGTGGGTGGTCCACCGTCTAATCTTCTCTTTTGGTGGATGTCAGCTGCCTTGGTCTGTAAGCAGAACACAATTTGAAAAATGTTAGCAACTACCCGAGCATTTCAAACAGCACCCATGTGTCCATACCACCTCCTTCCCAGTAACAGGACTTTGCAACTTAGATAGGAGAGTGTTTCTGCTGGCAGTACAGCTATTGTTACCCCACTGCAACTGTGCCCTCCAGTTTCTGCTGCATGAGGAAGTGTTGGGAACAAAGGGGTAAATGTACTCATATTCTAGCTTCCTGAGGGTGCAAGAGAGAAACATTTTAATTGACACCGCACCTCCTATAGATGAAGAGCAAGCCTGTATGCAAAGGAGGGTACACCTACCGTGGCACTTCTCCTGATACCAGCAAATTTCTGCTGCATTTGCTTCCAGCTATGCTGGCTCTGATCTGCATTGATTTGTTGGGCTACCTCCCTATTTGCACCTTGGCTTTCACTGGAGGGTGGCCTTCTGCCCCAAATAGAGCCTCCCACCTTTGCTGCATCTTTGACAGCACAACTTCCAATGTCAGTGGATGCGCCCGTTTTAGCCCCAATTCTCCTTTGTATTCATTTCTTTTACCAGCAAACGTTGGTTTTGGTCACTTTTTTGTCTCCCCTGACAACTCATAGGATTAGATAGGATATATGGCACAGAAACAGACCATTTGGCCCAACCAGTCCATGCCGGCGTTTATGCTCCACTGAGCCTCCTCCCGTCTTTCCTCATCTAAATCTATCAACATAACCTTCTATTCCCTTCTCCCTCATAGGCTTGCCTAACCTCCCCTTAAATGCATCGATAATATTTACTTCAACCACTTCCTGTGGTAGCGAGTTCCACATTCTCACCACTCTTTGGGTAAAGAAGTTTCTTCTGAATTCCCTATTGGATTTCTTGGTGACTATCGTATATTGATGGCCTCTAGTTATGTTCTTCCCCACAAATGGAAACATTCTCCCTGTGTCTGCTCTATCAAAACCTTACATAATTTTAAATACCTCTATTAGGTCACCCCTCAACCTTCTTTTTCAAGAGAAAAGAGACCCAGCCTGTTCACCCTTTTGTGATTATGTATACCCTCATATTTCTGGTATCATCCTTGTAAATCTTCTCTGCACCCTCTCCAGTGAATCATTTGCTATGGTTCCTTAATCCTGCAGCGGTCAACAGCCTTATTAGAAGAGCCAAGAAGAGTCCAACGATGGCTTTTGCAGCCTTGACTCATCACATCAGTACATTACTCATGGACAGGAGCTCAAGAGAGATACAATACTGCCCATGCAGCCACTAGGGTGATAGTGGAACACACCTTTACCATGCTCAAACAGTATTTCTATTGCTTGGACTGATCTGGGGACTACAACCTCAGCAAACAATAAAATGTAAGCATCTGAGAATCTAGGGGACCTTAGCACCTTAAAAGAACTTTATACGGTATTGCAGTGGTTACAATACTGGACTAGTAATCCAGAGGCCTGGTGTGAGAATCCAGAGAACGTGAATTCAAATCCCACCAAGGGAGTTTGAGAGTTTGAATTCAGTTTAAAAACAAAAATCTATAAATAACAAGTTGGTTTCAGTTAAAATGACCATGAAGCTGTCGGATTGTCGTAAAAACCAAACTGGTTCACTTATGTCCTTTTGGGAAGGAAACCTGCTGTCTTTACCCAGTCTGGCTTATATGTGACTCCAAACCTACATCAACTTGGTTGACTCTTAACTGCTCTCTGAAGTGGTCGAGCAATAGAAGGCCCACGACCACCTTCTCAGGGCAACTTGGAATGGGCAATAAATGCTGACTTTACCAGCGACATCCACACCCCGAAAATGAACATAAACAAACTCTGGGATTTGTTCCTGCAGCTTACCTCCTACTGACCTGCAACCTGGAATATCTTTCCCGCTCCCTCTGTATCCCGAGCTTTAAAAAAAATACATAAATTAACTACACAGTTAAATAAACATTTAATAGGAACAAGACTATTGCTTATCGTTTCCATGCAGCTATGTCATGACCATGCAATTCAAACCCAAAAATATCGTTAACACTCATATAGTACTCTAATAAAAATGTAATTTGACTTATTCAATCACCATAAAATCAGCGACAATGAAAATATAAATTTAGACATAGTATAAATTCTATTGTTAAACTCATTATCAGCAACTCCACAGAAGATCCACTAGTAACATTATGTCACCGCTCCAGAGGCCACACTCCAGACGTGATACATTCTCAAATGCAAATTTCTGCATCATTGGAACCAGAATGTCTGCATGTTTTTAATTAACCTATCCACAAACAAAGGAGGAATTCAGATCTGAAATGGACCTGAGTATACATTTCAACAATGGAGAGCAATAACACCTTCTGGTCTTAAAGGTTGTGCTTTATCAGCAGAATAATTAATTGTAGGGTGTATTTTCCACTCGTGCCACGGCGCACAGGTGCACTGAGTCCAGGGGCAGAAAATGAGTGGAGCAGGCTGAGTGTCTGAAATGTGCCAGTAGTACGCTGTTCACTGGACAGCACTGGGAGTACACGAGCCGCACTACAGCCTCAAAAACAATAGAAATTTGGGAGGTGCCTCACTGCCAATACTTTCCATTCTTACATTGCCACAGCCTCTGCCCTCTTTATCATAGTAACCTCCTCCAGCCCTTTTACGGGTATAAAACAAGCCCAATAATGACCAATGACTAAATTCGCCAGGCCCTTTTTCAGGCAGTCTGGGCGACTACCAAAAACAGACTCCTTGTATATGTTAATTAGGGACCTAATGTCTGTTGAAGGAGCCTTGTGCCAGATTGGGAATTTCTCGGCCTCTATTCCTCTGAATCCTGCTTTTTGTGCATTTGCCCCTCTCTTCATTCCATCACTGACAGCCATGCCCTCAACCACGTTTGCCCCATGCTCTGGAATTCTCTCCTAAAATCCACTTCCCTCTCCACTTTTAAGGCCTACTTAAAGCCCATCTGACTGAGCTGGAGCAAGGATGCCTTTTGCCAGGCTGGTATTGTGCCCGCAAAGTGCCATCTTGTGGCACCAGCAGAAGAGCAGTCTTAAGAGGCTGGAGGTTGAAGAAGCATATACACATCGGCAAACACTGGACACTTTGCACAGCAACCTGGTTGTCAGTAGGTGATTGTGCACCATGCAGCTAGGGGGCCCAAAAATTCCATACCCACTGGTGCCCTTCAATGCTGACCCAGTCAGAGCTCGTATGGGTCAGTGGGAGGGCACTGATTCGCATGAGGCTGATGCAATCAAGCCAGATTTTTTTTCAAATTAATGATCTTTTGTCACTTTCCCAAAGAATTTATTTTGTGCCTTAAAAAAGGGGACAAGTCCGACTGCAGCAACTACAGAGGAATCTCCCTGCTATCAACCACTGGGAAAGTCATCACTAGAGTCCTCCTCAACCGTCTTCTCCCCGTGGCCAAAGAGCTCCTCCCGGAGTCGCAGTGCGGATTTCGTCCCCTCCGGGGCATAACTGACATGTTTTTTGCAGCGTGACAGCTGCAGGAAAAATGCAGGGAACAGCGCCAGCCCTTATACATGGCCTTCTTCGACCTTACAAAGGCCTTTGACACTGTCAACTGCGAGGGTCTATGGAGCGTCCTCCTCCGTTTCGGATGCCCCCAAAAGTACGTCACCATCCTCCGCCTGCTTCACAACGACAAGCAGGCCGTGATCCTTATCAACGGATCCATCACAGACCCAATTCATATCCGGACCGGGGTCAAGCAGGGCTGCGTCATCGCCCCAACCCTCTTCTCAATCTTCCTCGCTACTAGCTCCACCTCACAGTTGATAAGCTCCCCGCTGGAGTGGAGCTAAACTACAGAACCAGTGGGAGGCTGCTCAATCTTCGCCGTCTCAAAGTCAGGTCCAAGATCACCCCAACCTCTGTTGTCGAGCTACAGTACGCGGACGACGCCTGCATCTGTGCACACACAGAGGCTGAACTCCAGGACATAGTTGACGTATTTACCGAGGCGTATGAAAGCATGGGCCTTACACTAAACATTAGTGAGACAAAGGTCCTCCACCAGCCTGTCCTCACCGCACACCACTGCCCCCCAGACATCAAGATCCACGGCGTGGCCCTGGACAACGTGGATCACTTCCTCTATCTCAGGAGCCTCCTATCAACAATAGCAGGCATTGACGATGAGATCCAACACCGCCTCCAGTGCGCCAGTGCAGCCTTCGGCCGCCTGAGGAAGAGTGTTTGAAGACCAGTCCCTCAAAACTGTCATCAAGCTCATGGTTTAAAGGGCCGTAGTAATACCCGCCCTCCTGTATGGCTCAGAAACGTGGATCGTGTACAATAGACACCTCAAGTCGCTGGGGAAATACCACCAGCGATGTCTCCGTAAGATCCTGCAAATCCCCTGGAAGGACAGACGCACAAATATTAGCGTCCTCATCCAGGCCAACATCCCCAGCATTGAAGCACTGACCACACTTGATCAGCTCCGCTGGGCAGGCCACATAGTTCGCATGCCAGGCACGAGACTCCCAAAGCAAGCGCTCTACTTGGAACTCGTCCACGGCAAACGAACCAAAGGTGGGCGGAGGAAACGTTACAAGGACACCCTCAAAGCCTCTCTGATTAAGTGCGATATCCCCACTGACACCTGGGAGTCCTTGGCCATAGACCGCCCTAAGTGGAGGAAGTGCATTTGGGAGGGCGCTGAGCTCCTCGAGTATCATCGGCGAGAGCATGCAGAAATCAAGTGCAGGCAGCGGAAGGAGCGTGCGGCAAACCAGTCCCACCCACCCTTTCCCTCAACGACTATCTGTCCCACCTGTGACAGAGACTGTGGTTCTCGTAGCGGACTGTACAGCCACTTAAGAACTCATGCTAAGAGTGGAAGCAAATCTTCCTCGATTCCGAGGGACTGCCTATGATGATGAGTCAGAGCTCGTATGGGTCGTTGGGAGGGCACTGATTTGCATGAGGCTGATGCATCAAGCCAGATTCTTTTTCAAATGAATGATCTTTTGTCACTTTCCCATAGAATTTATTTTATGCCTCCACATTTTGCTTTTACTTCTCAACCTCCCCCCGTGCCGCCCTTCCTCCCGCCTCCCCCCCACCCCCAACCCAGCCTTGGCCAAAGCTGACAAATATCAAAAATTTACTTTGAGATTTAATTAAAGCTGAAAGGAATATTTGACCCCGTATATAGCCATTTACCTTAAATGCGCGCATTCCTTTTATTTGAACCAGGTGGCCAGATTTACTATTTTCTCCAATCGGCCTTGCTCCATAACAAGCCCAAAGCTTCATTAGCCGCTATGAATAACTATTCAAATGAGATGAAGCAGAAGATTAGGAGCAGTCTGTTCACTCACTGCTCGCTCTCGTTGCTCCACCAAGTCGGCACAAAAGCCTCCATTGCAACGATACCAGAAAATTAGCCTTTATGTTTTTTACAATTTTCTAATGTAACTAGCCCTGAAATTCCTCAGAAGGTTTTTGAGGGGAAGAGCTTGGACAGGGGGAGCATCTGTCCAACCACTAGTTATCCCCTTGACCTCATCCCAGTTTCCAGGGTCAAGGACATTTGCATAGATCAAGTGGGCACCTGTGCCATTAACAGCATTACTGAGGCACCCAGCTCAGTCAGGAAACTTGCTGATGTGCCCAGATGCATTGTGATGATAGTGAGCAAAAGGAATTTCGAGAAATAAAATTGTCCCTTTCTTTTAATTTTAGTGCCTCTGAGACCTGAGGATCAGGCATGCCAGCACTGCTTGCCATGAGTCTCTTGAGAACAAGGTGGCTCTCATCTCCAGGTTTCTAAGTCTTGGGAGGGCTCTTCAAGCAGACTACATCACCACTGCACCTGTGTAGGCAGCCTGATCCTGTATCATTCACTTCAATGAAAATTAAAATCGGGAGAGATGGCAAACGGGCTGTCGATTTCGTTATCGCCCATTTTACTCTATCGCACAAAGTCAAAATTACCCCCAAAAAGTGAGAAAGAAGCGATCTGGAGGCTGGAAACTCTCCGGGCAATCCAATTTGCTGCAGACGAGTGCCCCTTTAAATACTGCTTCAGTGGCTCTGAGGCACCAAACCCGCTGGGTTTTACTGGTGAGTCTGGCTTCGGACTGGGCCTCTGCAATTTTGAATTAAAATGGCGTTGGGATTCTAACAGCGTCATAGTGCCCCAATTGAAATATATTCATGAAGCCCTCGGTGGCCTGCAAAACAATGCACAGTTAAAATAGGGCAGGCAGGAGGAGGCCAGGAAGGCAGCAGTAAATATGCGACTGCTATTTTAACCACTCACCCGCTCCGTTCCCATTCCCGTCGGACTAAAATCGTGCCTTAGAATCAATAAGCAAATGTTGGATGAGCAGTGTGAGGGATTAAAAAGGATTTTGAGGCTTATGCTAACACCAGTTAACCTTGTCACTTCCAGTAAAGTTGACAGCAACAGACCCTGCTGGAGAAGGAATGAGCACCAGTCAGTCAAGAATTTCCAAAATAACTTCTCAATTGCTGTTGCTTTGTTAAGAAGGACGCATCACTGTCACCCTCTGAATACTTCCTGCAGTAATAACAGAGAACCAGAAAAACTTTCAATTGGCCATGCTGTCTTCTCTCCCTCAAGTCAATCTTTACCCATATATGCATCTGTGGAGAACGTACATATTTTTCTGTAACTGTGGAACTAGAAAGACTATTTCTTTTCACATGTAAGTTGTGTGTGATGCTAAGAATATCCCAAATGATTGCGCCAATTGCCCTGCAACACCAATCACTCTAATCCTTGCCAATTCTGGATTAGGGAATCGCATGGCTGTGAAGTAAAAGATCAGCCTATAATCTTAATGACTGGATTCTATACATGTTCTCTCTAATTTGTGCCATTCTCTCTTTTGCAGGTACAAAGACTATTGTCTGAAACCGTGATCTTTCTGACAGCTCTGTGATGTTTCAGAAAAGGTTCAAATTGCTGCTTTATAATGTGCTGCCAGCTAGCTGTAATGAAATATTTATAGTTGGGACTAAACATCTTGCGATGATGTCAGGAATGAGTCATGATGGTCATCCACAATACTGGAAATATATAAATGGCATTTCTTCATGCCCCACCATGCATTTCAACTCACACATAATTATATTCAGTAAAATTCTAATTCTCCTTTTGAAACATGGAAGGCTGTTAAACTGCTTTGCAGCAAGGTTTTATTGTTGTAGCCCATGAGATTAAACCTATTGAGCACATAGATTATGGCATGACTTCCATTTGTGGAATATGGCCAGTACATCTGTAGGACTGTTCAAATCACCGCTTTGCCTCATCAAAGGCCATTGTGAAAAATTGAAAAAAGCATTGCATGGCTCAGAACCATTCTAATCCTATTTTCCATCACTACTGGCCAACACTGAAGCCTATCCAATATGTAAATATAAGACAGATACAAATAAATCCAGTAAGGAATTCAGGAAAAACGTCTTCACTCAGAGAGTGGTTAGAATGTGGCACTCACTATCACGAGTAGTTGAGGCGACTAGCATAGATGCAGTTAAGGAGAAGTTAGATAAACACATGAGGGTGAAAGGAATAGAAGGATATATTGATGGGGTTGGATGAACAAAGTTGGGAAGAGGCTCGTGTGGAGCATAAACACCGCCATGGACCAGTTGGGCCGAATGGCCTGTTTCTGTGCTGTAAATAACATGTAATCCTACGTAATGTTATGCCCCATTGCTGTTACTCAGGCCAGACACACCAGTAATACCTTCTGTCCCAATACTACTCAGTGATTACAGCATGACATCCACTGTGACATCCCAGAACCTTCCACTGCCAGAAAATTAAGACCTGCGATCAAAAATCAGGTATAATGATTGAAAATGTCAGCTTTAACTACCGAAAGTGATGTTTTTCACTTTGGTAAAGAATGGAAAATGGCATTCGTAGAAGAAATTGGAATTTAAGCCTAAATTGTCAACACTGGCCTTTCAGCATTCTTGTCAGACAATTTACAAATTACAACACTTTTAGATGCAAAAGTCAAAATGCCTGACCATTGAAATTCATCATGGAGGTTTAAAAATAACTGCAAAAAAACCTATTAAATATTTGTTCTGTTATTTTATATATGTAACAGCTATTTATGGGTGTCCATTATTATACATGTCTTTCAAAAACTAAGTGCTGGCATTGGTTGGCTTGGAACCTCCATCACTGACCTTGTCAGAAATCAGTCAATAGCCGTCCCTAAGATTACAAAGATTACTATCTAGATTGCAAAAAAATTGATCTACACATGATTATATACTCCTAGAAAATGAATTAACACCGCTAATTATTTGTCACAAGCTCCTAGTAGAGGTGATGATGAAGTAACAGTGTATGCGCATAATTCAACAGCACCAGTAGCAGTGTCCAAACAAGGACTTGAACACGATCAGACAGGGCACCGCTAAGGACAGAGATACGCAAGACACTTTATGAAATGGATGGTCAAAGCAAAAGCAGGCATGCTTCAATGAAACTCTGAATTACTGGAAATGCAGAGGTGAACTCTCAATGATTAAGGGACTCAATTTCAAAAGCATCAGAAATGTACTTCTTTGAAGAGTGCATAAAGAATAGAGAATGTTACAGAAAATTCACACGGAACGTCTTGGTATTGAGAAAGCCAAGCAAAGAGCTCCTACGCTTATATGTTGGTCAAGACTGAATCAGAGGATAAGCAACATAACAAAATATTATGCTTCGTGTTTCATTTATCAGAATAAGCAAACCAGCAGAGCCATTCACTCTGCATCTGGCTACATAGGATCATGACTGAAAGTTGCTTCAAGTCTTTTTGAATGCAAAAAATAAGTCTTGGTTGTTGCAGCCTATTATTTTAATTATGTAGAAGACTACCTTTTGCTAAATGCTAATAGTAAATTGGTCATTCAAGCAAAGAAATTCATACATTCTGGAAATGGTACAGCAGAAGTGATAATGGACCTGATTATGATAGTTTGTGGAAGAATTGAATTTTAAGCACATTGGGATAGATTCTCCTCTTTCTCTGGCTGAGCTGTGATCAAATGGAATAAAAGTCATATGGTATAATATAAAGGACAGGAGTTCCGGTTCACCTGATTATCAGCCTGGCGGTGAAGATGAACATTTACCCTTTTACCTCAAAATTATTATAAAGAAAAAAAGAAAGACCTGGTTTATTATAGCGCCTTTCATGGCCACTGGATGTCTCAAAGCACTTTACAACCAATGAAGTACTTTTGAAGTGTAATCACAGTTGTAATGTAGGAAATGTGGCAGCCAATTTGCACACAGCAAGCTCCCACACACAGCAATGTGATATTTAGTGATGTTGATTGAGGGATAAATATTGGCTAGGACACTGGGTATAACTCCCCTGCTCTTCTTTGAAATAGTGCCATAGGATCTTTTACGTTCACCTGAGAGGGCAAACAGGGGCTCGGTTTAACGTTTCATCCGAAAGATGAGTACTCCTTCAGCACTGCACTGGATTAGCAGTCTAGTTTTTGTGCTCAAATCCCTGGAATGGGACTTGAACCCACAACCTTCTGACTCAGAGGCAGGAGTGCTATCAATTGAGTCATAGCTGACACTATGTCCCAAATTAAACGGTCTTGCTGAACAACTGGTACAGGCAGCTTAAAAACATACTTTGGAAGATGAGTGACAATAGTCCAAATCAATAGAAAGGTTTATGGGGATAATTTTGACTTTGGATCGTCCATCTCTCCTGATTTTTATTTACACTGTAGTCATTGCATTGTAGGAGTTTATTTAGGAATGGCCTCCTTTTAGGTACCAGAGGGAACAGAAGATCTTTTGCAATATTAACAGAAAGACACCAATTGGGGCAGATCTTCACATTGCAGTGTGTTCAGCTGTAATGCTGCTATGTCCGTTTTGTAAGAGATTGAATGATGTTTGAATAAGGAGATAAGGAATGAAAAGCAAAGAATACTAGCCATAAGCTTGGGCAATGCAGAGGCCGGTGCCTTCTGGTGCAGAACTTCTAATGCCCTCTCCTCATAAGCAGTCATGGGTTGTAATTTAGTTAACACCTCCTCTGTCTGCATGCAATTACTCCTGGTATGTACAACCTTCTATCGCAAGCAATTATAAAATATATATATATATATATATGCTGGGAAGAGGAATGTGGAATGTGATATGCACTACCCAAGTGCGAGGCCAGCAGTGACATTACGCACTGTCTCTAATGTAGCACATACAGCCTCTGATTTGTCACGCTGCTTGACCGTTATCCAGTACTGGACGAGCTGAAATTTCCTCCAACTAAATATTGTGAAGACCGAAGCCATTGGCCCAAAATTTGTGGTCCTCATGATGGCACACTGGCAGCGTTCACCGTCATTTTGCTTTTGAAACTGACCGTAATTGCAAGATTTACCGCATATACAGCCTCATGCAGAAATCCTGAAGTTGCGCTCTCTCATTCACTGCTCTTCCACAGGCTGCGTTGTACCCCCCGCCCCCTCACGCCGCCCCCCGCTCCCCGCTACAGAGTCGGCAATTAGTGAAATCTCTCAAATCATGGAAACTGACAAAATCTTTGGCTCTTCCGCTGTTAAATACCCATTAAAAGTCAGACCCAAAGGGATTAGGTGTAACTGGGGTTTTAACAGCGTATTGACTGATAAACAAAGGTTATGGCCCTGAAAAACTAATTTTAATTTTGTGCAGTATCAAATTTATCCATTTTATTATAAAATTTAATTTATAAGAAACTTTAAAAAAATGTTTAAGTTTGTTCATCTATATTTCAGGTTTGCCTTTTCCTCAATGTGAGCGCCCCAATCTTCGTTTAACTCTAACATTTTTTTAAAGTTAGAATTTTAGGAGCTTACCCACTTCCTGGTTTGCTGTCTGTGAGAATTCTGCATTTTGTTTGGCTGCTTAGGCAGGTTGTTGACATCACAATCGTTCTTTGCTGGGAATGCCCATTAACTTTTGTTGATTTGAACTACGCGTCGGAAAACCCAAAATTCTCGGCACAGACTGCGAGATCTCGGCACGGACACGATGGGCTGAAATGGCCTCCTTCCGTGCTGTAAATTTCTATGATTCTATCATATAAACGTACCTGTGCATTTATGAAATATGAACGAGTGCAGTGCAATGTACTTCTATAGTGATAACCAAGTATAACATGCAGTGCAATTAATTGTAAAGTGAAGTCACATACCAGCACAATTATCTTATCAGTATTATGCCATCCAACAAATTTCTTCTTCTCCTGCTTCCAGGTTTGGGTGACAGTTTAGGTTTTTATTTACCCTTTCTGCCATCTTCATCCATTGTTTCTTTGCATTGTTTTTGATTGCAATGCAGCCCTCCAACTCGAGCCCCCATCCTTCTCTGCAAGAACTACTGCAGCAGGGCCAACAATGCAGTGTCACTCAATGGTGCCATTCTCTCTGTGTGTCTTCAGCTAGAAATTTTTTTATTACCAGCAGCAGGACAGCTTGAAGGGCGTTCAGCAGCCTTTTAAGAGCTGCTGGTACTAGATCACCCACCATGGATTCTGTGGAACACCCAATACATCATGCTGCAATGCTGCATAATTATGTGAATTAGCTGATTATAGTACAAAGTCACCTTTGTGCCCCACAAGTATGTACAGCACCCAAAATGCCACCGCATCAGAAGTGCATTATCTGCATATCAGCCTACGATTAGGAAAAAGCAAGTACGAGCTGAAAACTAAGTTTATGCATGCCCATATGGTCCGCCTGAAGTCTGTTACATTGTGGCTTTGCACTAGGCTGGAGTTATACCACTCCTAGTGCAAACTCAAACCAGTGTGAGACAGTCTCCAAAGCCTCGATTTTAACTCGGAGCACAAATCGGGCAGGGAGCAGGGGGAAGGGGGCAGACCCCCATGGCATCATAAACCTGAGACCTGGACATTTGTAACACCCAGGCCTCATTTTGTTGTGATTGACGGGCTGCCCTCCCGAATGCTTTGTGAATCGGGCGGCTGATAAACTTGCGGACATTGTGCGATCTGAGCTCAATCGCACGTAAAGAGACAAAAGCTTATTACAAGATGTTTTTCCAGTTATACGGGGACAAGTTGTAGCAGCATATCATCTCGACTCAATTTAATGCATGCACTTCTGACACTAAAAATCCATGACCCTATAAAGTCAGTGTAATCATTCCCATCGCTACAAAGTCAGCGGAAGACATAAGAACATAAGAACATAAGAATTAGGAACAGGAGTAGGCCATCTAGCCCCTCGAGCCTGCTCCGTCATTCAATAATATCATGGCTGATCTGGTCGTGGACTCAGCTCCACTTACCTGCCTGCTCCCCGTAACCCTTAATTCCCTTATTGGTTAAAAATCTATCTATCTGTGACTTGAATACATTCAATGAGCTAGCCTCAACTGCTTCCTTGGGCAGAGAATTCCACAGATTCACAACCCTCTGGGAGAAGAAATTCCTTCTCAACTCGGTTTTAAATTGGCTCCCCCGTATTTTGAGGCTGTGCCCCCTAGTTCTAGTCTCCCCGACCAGTGGAAACAACCTCTCTGCCTCTATCTTGTCTATCCCTTTCATTATTTTAAATGTTTCTATAAGATCACCCCTCATCCTTCTGAACTCCAACGAGTAAAGACCCAGTCTACCCAATCTATCATCATAAGGTAACCCCCTCATCTCCGGAATCAGCCTCGTGAATCGTCTCTGTACCCCCTCCAAAGCTAGTATATCCTTCCTTAAGTAAGGTGACCAAAACTGCACGCAGTACTCCAGGTGCGGCCTCACCAATACCCTATACAGTTGCAGAAGGACCTCCCTGCTTTTGTACTCCATCCCTCTCGCAATGAAGGCCAACATTCCATTCGCCTTCCTGATTACCTGCTGCACCTGCAAACTAACTTTTTGGGATTCATGCACAAGGACCCCCAGGTCTCTCTGCACCGCAGCATGTTGTAATTTCTCCCCATTCAAATAATATTCCCTTTTACTATTTTTTTTCCCCAAAGTGGATGACCTCACACTTTCCGACATTGTATTCCATCTGCCAAACCTTAGCCCATTCGCTTAACCTATCCAAATCTCTTTGCAGCCTCTCTGTGTCCTCTACACAACCCGCTTTCCCACTAATCTTTGTGTCATCTGCAAATTTTGTTACACTACACTCTGTCCCCTCTTCCAGGTCATCGATGTATATTGTAAACAGTTGTGGTCCCAGCACCGATCCCTGTGGCACACCACTAACCACCGATTTCCAACCCGAAAAGGACCCATTTATCCCGACTCTCTGCTTTCTGTTCGCCAGCCAATTCTCTTTCCATGCTAATACATTTCCTCTGACTCCGCGTACCTTTATCTTCTGCAGTAACCTTTTGTGTGGCGCCTTATCGAATACCTTTTGGAAATCTAAATACACCACATCCATCGGTACACCTCTATCCACCATGCTCGTTATATCCTCAAAGAATTCCAGTAAATTAGTTAAACATGATTTCCCCTTCATGAATCCATGCTGCGTCTGCTTGATTGCACTATTCCTATCTAGATGTCCCGCTATTTCTTCCTAAATGATAGTTTCAAGCATTTTCCCCACTACAGATGTTAAACTAACCAGCCTATAGTTACCTGCCTTTTGTCTGCCCCCTTTTTTAAACAGAGGCGTTACATTAGCTGCTTTCCAATCCGCTGGTACCTCCCCAGAGTCCAGAGAATTTTGGTAGATTATAACGAATGCATCTGCTATAACTTCCGCCATCTCTTTTAATACCCTGGGATGCATTTCATCAGGACCAGGGGACTTGTCTACCTTGAGTCCCATTAGCCTGTCCAGCACTACCCCCCGAGTGATAGTGATTGTCTCAAGGTCCTCCCTTCCCACATTCCTGTGACCAGCAATTTTTGGCATGGTTTTTGTGTCTTCCACTGTGAAGACCGAAGCAAAATAATTGTTTCAGGTCTCAGCCATTTCCACATTTCCCATTATTAAATCCCCCTTCTCATCTTCTAAGGGACCAACATTTACTTTAGTCACTCTTTTCCGTCTTAAACAAGTGTTAAGGGTTTATACAGTGGGCACAGCGGCTGGAATGCGACTGCGTTCTGATGGTGCCCTGTGGAGATTACCATCATTGAGGATACTTTGCAAAATGATGTCTGAAATCTGCAAATAGTTTTATTTGAAGTGTGATTTCTGCAACGGTATAATTTACTCAGCACTAAATTCATGCTTTAATAGTTGCATATATTGTTCGCATGTAAATTAGATTTTTTTTCCGTGCTTCAATGCTTTTAAAATATTACTTCATCCAAGTATTTATTGTGGGTATCAATATGGTTTTAAAGTTAAATATTAGAAAGTGAACGTATCTTGATTTAACTTTTAATACATTCACAATCTAATTTTATTTAACTTATTACAAGAGTTTTCTTGGATGTTTGGAATAAAAGTTTTGAACTCATATCCTTTTTTCTTGACCAGGACAGATTGTCCGTCACGCAACCTCCAATTTGGTAATGCAATCCGATGTGTGCTTACTGACAAGTTTGTGGAATTACCTGTTCCATGTGGGCTTCGTTTATACCTTGGATCGTGAATTCATTTTCATACCAAGGTGGTTTGGTTCGTGCCCTTTCATCTATCTGTAATATATTAAAATATCTTACCACTGTACATATTTTTTGTCTATAAAATATTAGTTCCTGTTGTTACCTTTATCCATTATAAATTCCTATGTCCACATTTATAATGGGAACTGCCTATGTAAACTTGTCACACTGTAATTACATGCTCCTGCCAGTGGTGGCACTGAAACACATTCATTTTTAATCTCCCAACTCCAGAGAAACCTGTACAGCTCAAAATTTTAGTCTGGGGCAAGGCCAGAGAGTGGGCAGAGAGCCCAGTAGTGGCTGAAAATTGGGGAGACAACCCAGTTATGCCAGGATTCCTTCCCATTTAAGAACTTGAGAAATAGGAGGAGTAGGCTATATGGCCCATCGTGCCTGCTCTGCCATTCAATAAGATCATGGCTGATCTACCTCAACTCCACTTTCCCGCCCTATCCTCATATACCTTGGTTCCCTTAGTGCCCAATATTACTGGCAACAATTTTCTGATAGTGGGGAGAGAGGGCAGTTCCTTTGCCTGCCTCCACATCAAGGGGACATGTCTGGGGAGTTTCTGCACTGTGCCAGGAATTCTGTTCAGTATACCCTGATAATACCGTAGCAAAACTCTCGTCAACTAAGAGCTGGCATGAGTTTTGCTGAGGCCCTAGCTGAGGCCAGATCTTCAGTAGGCAAAGGTAATTGGCCAGGATGGAATTGATTACCTTTGTTGTGTCTAAAAATAGCTCTCTTACAGAGCTGAAGTTTTTGTATATCAGCTTCCTTCAGCCCAGGGAAGCTACATTGGGATAAGATGCTGCTGAAGTGCCCTCGCAAGTGCCGGCAACTCATCGCATCCGTGGAAATGACCCAGTCCCCGTAAGTTTGGGATGGGATGTTGTGCTTGTGTGGACAGTGCTGCTCTGCAACTTGTGCTGTGACCAAATCTATTTTTCTGCTGTTCAGCCTTGGAAAGAAAAATGATTCCATGCATATGACATCACAATGGCAGAATGACAACACAAAGCATTTTCAACTCACTTTCTTGACTTACAAAATCAATACAAATACTCATTTCAATTCCGTCTTGTTGGCTGACAAACCTCACACAGGTGTGTTGTATAGAAAGCATCCTGCTGGCTATGATAAATATCTGGATAATGTGTGCTAAATAATCCTGAGATGACCTTAACTCACGCATGACTTTGCTGTTTTGCAGTTATTCCAGTCAGCCTCTCCCGTGCGGGTATTTCCCTTGTTCCTTGCTGTTCAGGGCAGCTTTTATAGTAGGCTGAGAAATTCAGTTTAAACTGTTTTGTGATGTCACTATGTCATTGTTATATCACACCTATAGAAATATTTTTTTTCCCCTTTACTGCCATTTTTCTCAAATGAGCAACACTGATACTGCATCACCGAAATGCTTTTACTGCATTTTCTTCCTTTCCAGCTTAGATTGTGTTTGAGCGAGTGAATCTCACCATATTGTAAGGTCACAGAGGAGGAAAGGGACAAGCCTGTGGTGAACAGAGGATCCGGTGCAAAGGGGATGCTTGGATTATACAGCAGGGTCCTGAAGATTTTGATGGACTCTGAATCTGAAGAGATAAAGTTTGCATTAAGACAACAGGTCCAAAGATTTTCAAAGATTCCAATAGCATGAATTTCTATTTGATTTCCTTGGTATATCCGAGCAATCAAAGAGACTGAAAATGTTATATTTTAATATTCCTTGATATGCTGAGAGACGAATATTTGCCAGAGTGTAGCCTATTCATGTAATATGTCAATGGCACTGGTTATGGACAAGTAATTTCATATAGATTTTATTTTAATTTTTGGTCATTTTATGTTAGTGTTTATGTTTTTAATGCTTGTTTTGGAATCAGTACAAGTTTATAATCTTTTTAATAATGCATTAATTATTTTATTTGTATTTATCATTTTGAATGTCTTTTGCTCATTTTTAGGTTCCTCTACCCCATGCGCCATTCCCTGAGAGCAGGCTGCTCCTAGGCCCCTGCCAATGTTGCTTTGTAACCAGTTGCTCGGAGATGCACCAGAACTCGGGTTGAATCACCTTCCAGTTTTCCCTGTGGAGAAGTGCTTCCTCAATGACCTGGCTGTAATTAGCAACTCAAGGTACGAGAAATTACAGCAAAAACCCATATAATACCTTTCTCTGGTGCTACGAGGTGGGATACCAAAACCTTTTGCTAACAGATGTTGTAGAGTGTGTGTTTGAGTTTTGACAATGGACACAGATGCGCTGGTCGTTGGTGTTGGTTTAAAACATTATATACAGATGTTTGGTAGTGTTCGTTGGTTTGAAACATCATTCTGGTACTGGATGTTGATTTATGACAGTTTGTGCAGATGTTGTGGTAGAGGTTGTTGATTTATGATAGTCAGTACAGGTGCAATAGTCACAGATATTGATCTATACAAACGTTCTGGTAATAAGTGTTGGTTTATGGCAGCAGTGCAGGTAACCCTATGTACCAGCTAGTCTTCGAACCTTGTATCTTTTGAATTGAATACCAAAAGATTTTGACCGACATTCAGTGGTATTTTGAACTATTATCTCCCTATCATATTTTGCAATTCTCTCATGACAAAATTGCAATAATCCATTTGTGTTGAATGAGGCATGGGAGAATGAAAAATATAGGAAGATGGAAACAAGAGGACGCCACTCAGTTCATCAAGCTTGCTGTATCTTTCAGCTTCACTCAAACTATTTTCACCTTCCTCCTCCTTTGTCTTTAATAGAATTGGGAATCTATCCATTTACCTTTTGAAGGTTTCACTGAATCTGCAATTACTTTACTAGGTGGCAGATAATAGGGCCAATTTCAGTCATTTTTACGTTCCAGAAACAAGCTCAGAAGGGCTGTAATGAAGTATGACATTGGGTGATGAGCCCAACAGATCTGTAATGTTTTGTGCTTTCTATTTTCTGGCCATGCTTGGCTCAGCAGAAAGTCCCATCCAAAATAAGTCGGAGTTTCAAAATCAAATTAAGTTGAGCATCTTTTGTTCAGTTCCATGAGTTTATGATGCTTTCAGCAAGATTACGGTCACTTTTTACCATGCCCAGCTAACTTGGGCGTCCACAGATCCAAGACCTACTGTTTGACTGCACATCCATTTAAAGAGGCCTGCAACAGTTCATTGTTTGGAACTTGCTTCTTCTGATTAAATTTTAGCTACTGTTCTAGACTCTGTGTGAGAGGGATTTGTAGATGGAAGTGTAGTGACTCCACTTTTGAAAGCTTAATGGGCTAGAGTTTCCTCATTTTTTTGCATGCTTAATGTCTACTTAACGCCCATTTTACCACTGAAATTACGTATAATAACCATATATAGAAACATAGAAAATAGGTGCAGGAGTAAGCCATTCGAGCCTGCACCACCATTCAATAAGATCATGGCTGATCATTCACCTCAGTACCCCTTTCCTGCTTTCTCTCCATACCCCTTCATTCCTTTAGCCGTAAGGGCTATATCTAACTCCTTCTTGAATATATCCAATGAACTGGCATCAACAACTCTCTGTGGCAGGGAATTCCACAGGTTAACAACTCTCTGAGTGAAGAAGTTTCTCCTCATTTCAGTCCTAAATGGCTTACCCCTTATCTTTCGACTATGTCCCCTGGTTCTGGACTTCCCCAACATCGGGAACATTCTTCCTGCATCTAACTTGTCCAGTCCTGTCAGAATTTTATATGTTTCTATGAGATCCCCTCTCATCCTTCTAAACTCCATTGAATACAGGCCCAGTCGATCCAGTCTCTCCTCATATGTCAGTCCTGCCATCCCAGGAATCAGTCTGGTGAACCTTCGCTGCACTCCCTCAATAGCAAGAACATCCTCCCCCAGATTAGGAGACCAAAACTGAACACAATCTTCCAGGTGAGGTCTCACTAAGGCCCTGTACAACTGCAGTAAGACCTCCCTGCTCCTATACTCAAATCCCCTAGCTATGAAGGCCAACATACCATTTGCCTTCTTCACCGCCTGCTGTACTTGCATGCCAACTTTCAATGACTGATGTACCATGACACCCAGGTCTCGTTGCACCTCCCCTTTTCCTAATCTGCCACCATTCAGATAATATTCTGCCTTCGTGATTTTGCCACCTCACATTTATCCACATTATTATGCATCTGCCATGCATTTCCCCACTCACCTAACCTGTCCAAGTCACCCTGCAGCCTCTTAGCGTCCTCCTCACAGCTCACACCGCCACTCAGCTTAGTGTCATCTGCAAACTTGGAGATATCACACTCAACTCCTTCATCTAAATTATTAATGTATATTATAAATAGCTGGGGTCCCAGCACTGAGCCCTGCGGCACTCCACTAGTCACTGCCTGCCATTCTGAAAAAGACCCGTTTATCCCCACTCTTTGCTTCCTGTCTGCCAAACAGTTCTCTGTCCATGTCAGTACATTACCCACAATACCATGTGCTTTAATTTTGCACACCAATCTCTTGTGTGGGACCTTGTCAAAAGCCTTTTAAAAGTCAAAATACACCACATCCACTGGTTCTCCCTTGTCCACTCCACCAGTTGCATCCTCAAAAAATTCTAGAAGATTTGTCAAGCATGATTTCCCTTTCATAAATCCATGCTGACTTGGACCGATCCTGTCACTGCTTCCCAAATGCGCTGCTATTTCATCTTTAATAATTGATTCCAACATTTCCCCACTACTGATGTCAGGCTAACCGGTCTATAATTACCCATTTTCTCTCTCCCTCCTTTCTTAAAAAGTGATGTTACATTAGATACCCTCCAGTCCATAGGAACTGATCCAGAGTCTATAGAATATTGGAAAATGACAACCAATGCATCCACTATTTCTAGGGCTACTTCCTTAAGTACTCTGGGATGCAGACTATCAGGCCCCAGGGATTTATCGGCCTTCAATCCCATCAATTTCCCGAACACAATTTCCTGCCGAATAAGGATTTCCTTCAATTCCTCCTTCTCACTCGATCCTCGGTCCCCTAATATTTCCGTCTTCTTTCTTGAAGACAGAACCAAAGTATTTGTTTAACTGGTCCGCCATTTCTTTGTTCCCCTTTATAAATTCACCTGAATCTGACTGCAAGGGACCTACGTTTGTCTTCACTCATCTTTTTCTCTTCACATATCTATAGAAGCTTTTGCAGTCAGTTTTTATGTTCCCAGCAAGCTTCCTCTCATACTCTATTTTCCCCTTCCTAATTAAACCCTTTGTCCTCCTCTGCAGTATTATAAAATTCTCCCAGTCCTCAGGTTTGCTGCTTTTTCTGGCCAATTTATATGCCTCTTCCTTGGATTTAACACTATCCTTAATTTCCCTTGTTAGCCACGGTTGAACCATCTTCCCCATTTTATTTTTACTCCAGACAGGGATGTACAATTGTTGAAGTTCATCCATGTGATCTTTAAATGTTTGCCATTGTCTATCCACCGTCAACCCTTTAAGTATCACTCGCCAGTCTATTCTAGCCGATTCACGTATCATACCATCAAAGTTATCTTTCCTTAAGTTCAGGACCCTAGTCTCTGAATTAACTGTGTCACTCTCCATCTTAATAAAGAATTCTACCATTTTATGGTCACTCTTCCCCAAGGGGCCTCGCACAACAAGATTGCTAATTAGTCCTTTCTCATTGCACATCACCCAGTCTAGGATGGCCAGCCCTCTAGTTAGTTCTTCGACATATTGGTCTAGAAAACCATCCCTAATACACTCCAGGAAATCCTCCTCCACCGCATTGCTACCAGTTTGGTTAGCCCAATCAATATGTAGATTAAAGTCGCCCATGATAACTGCTGCACCTTTATTGCATGCATCACTAATTTCTTGTTTGATGCTGTCCCCAACCTCAGTACGACTGTTTAGTGGTCTGTACACAACTCCCACTAGCGTTTTCTGTCCTTTGGTATTCCGTAGCTCCACCCATACCGATTCCATATCATCCAAGCTAATGCCCTTCCTTACTATTGCGTTAATTTCCTCTTTAACCAGCAACGCCACCCTACCTCTGTTTCTTTTCTGTCTATCCTTCCTGAATGTTGAATACCCCTGGATGTTGAGTTCCCAGCCATGGTCACCCTGGAGCCATGTCTCCGTGATGCCAATTACATCAATCATTTCGCCACAAAATGAAACTGACGGGCATTTTTCAGAATCTTATCGCCGAGCATTACTTTCCCAATGTGCGTAACGCTGGGAAAAAATACCGCACTTTTTTGGGGCGGAATCATCAGAATGGGCGAAATCAACGCCCATAACATCGCCCAGCGTTACTTTCCGCACGGAATTAACACCGAGATTCAATAATACCGCCCGCCCATTTTTTTTTGTCGTAAAGATCATATTTGCCGAAACTAGTGGCCATGAGATCACCCAGCGTCACTTTCACCATCTCGCACACATATCGCCCACAATATCGCTCGCCCAAAAATAACGCCCAGAAAAAGTGGAACTAACCGGAACTAATCACAGCGTTATGGACGCTATGTTCTACATCACATGTCGCATCCTTTAAAAACTGCTGTGTTTCAACCTCGGGGGAGTTCGGATGTACTCTGGAAGTCGTTGGAGTTGATGTGAACATCTGTACAAACATCTTGACCATACTGTGACTGATTGGAATTTAATAGGTGTCTTCGTCGGGACATTCAGTGTTTGTGACCAATCGGTGGAAAACAGAGAGCTATTGTAATGGGGCCCGTCCTTTCTCATCCTCTCTTGATGACCAATTACATGCTACAGACTTGAGATGGCCGAAGATACGCTCCACAACATTATGTGCCCAATGTACATAGAAACATAGAAAATAGGTGCAGGAGTAGGCCATTCGGCCCTTCTAGCCTGCACCGCCATTCAATGAGTTCATGGCTGAACATTCAACTTCAGTACCCCATTCCTGCTTTCTCGCCATACCCCTTGATCCCCCTAGTAGTAAGGACCTCATCTAACTCCTTTTTGAATATATTTAGTGAATTGGCCTCAACAACTTTCTGTGGTAGAGAATTCCACAGGTTCACCACTCTCTGGGTGAAGAAGTTCCTCCGCATCTCGGTCCTAAATGGCTTACCCCTTATCCTTAGACTGTGACCTCTGGTTCTGGACTTCCCCAACATTGGGAACATTCTTCCTGCATCTAACCTGTCTAACCCCGTCAGAATTTTAAATGTTTCTATGAGGTCCCCTCTCATTCTTCTGAACTCCAGTGAATACAAGCCCAGTTGATCCAGTCTTTCTTGATAGGTCAGTCCCGCCATCCCGGGAATCAGTCTGGTGAACCTTCGCCGCACTCCCTCAATAGCAAGAATGTCCTTCCTCAGGTTAGGAGACCAAAACTGTACACAATACTCCAGGTGTGGCCTCACCAATGCCCTGTACAACTGTAGCAACACCTCCCTGCCCCTGTACTCAAATCCCCTTGCTATGAAGGCCAACATGCCATTTGCTTTCTTAACCGCCTGCTGCACCTGCATGCCAACCTTCAATGACTGATGTACCACGACACCCAGGTCTCTTTGCACCTCCCCTTTTCCTAATCTGTCACCATTATTAGCCGGGAAATTGTGTTGGGGAAATTGATGGGATTGAAGGCCAATAAATCCCCAGGGCCTGATGGACTGCATCCCAGAGTACTTAAGGAGGTGGCCTTGGAAATAGTGGATGCATTGACAGTCTCTCTGTTTTTACCACCAAAGTGGATAACCTCACATTTATCCACATTATACTTCATCTGCCATGCATTTGCCCACTCACCTAACCTATCCAAGTCGCTCTGCAGCCTCACAGCATCCTCCTCGCAGCTCACACTGCCACCCAACTTAGTGTCATCCGCAAATTTGGAGATACTACATTTAATCCCCTCATCTAAATCATTAATGTACAATGTAAACAGCTGGGGCCCCAGCACAGAACCTTGCGGTACCCCACTAGTCACTGCCTGCCATTCTGAAAAGTACCCATTTACTCCTACTCTTTGCTTCCTGTCTGACAACCAGTTCTCAATCCATGTCAGCACACTACCCCCAATCCCATGTGCTCTAACTTTGCACATCAATCTCTTGTGTGGGACCTTGTCGAACGCCTTTTGAAAGTCCAAATATACCACATCAACTGGTTCTCCCTTGTCCACTCTACTGGAAACATCCTCAAAAAATTCCAGAAGATTTGTCAAGCATGATTTCCCTTTCACAAATCCATGCTGACTTGGACCTATCATGTCACCTCTTTCCAAATGCACTGCTATGACATCCTTAATAATTGATTCCATCATTTTACCCACTACCGATGTCAGGCTGACCGGTCTATAATTCCCTGTTTTCACTCTCCCTCCTTTTTTAAAAAGTGGGGTTACATTGGCTACCCTCCACTCTATAGGAACTGATCCAGAGTCAATGGAATGTTGGAAAATGACTGTCAATGCATCCACTATTTCCAAGGCCACCTCCTTAAGTACTCTGGGATGCAGTCCATCAGGCCCTGGGGATTTATCGGTCTTCAATCCCATCAATTTCCCCAACACAATTTCCCGGCTAATAAGGATTTCCCTCAGTTCCTCCTCCTTACTAGACCCCCCGACCCCTTTTATAACCGGAAGGTTGTTTGTGTCCTCCTTCGTGAATACCGAACCAAAGTACTTGTGGCGTCGGGCAAATCGAGGTAGGATGTGCCAGACTGATGAGGAGGACCAGACGTTACACCCGCTGCAAGTACAGGGAGAAGCAATCTTACCTCGACTTGCCCAACGCCACCTGCCTTCGGAGACTGCGCTTCCACAAAGAGGTTACAACTGAGGTATGCCAGCTCATAAGGGGAGATCTGCAGCCTGCCAGAACCATCAGTACTGCACTGTCTGTCGAGGTCAAAGTCTCTGCGGCACTGACGTTCTACGCATCGGGTTCTTTTCAGGCCTCAGCTGGTGACATTTGTGGTCTGTCTCAGCATGCCACACATTGCTGAGACAGGTCACTGAAACCCTATATGCACGCAGGAGGGACTTGATCAGCTTCCCTATGACCAGGGAGGCACAAAATGAGAGGGTTCTAGGATTCTTCAGAATTGCAAACGTCCCCAAGGTGCAGGGAGCAATAGGCTGTATGCACATCACGATGCGGGCACCTTTTCAGGATGCAGAGGTTTTCAGGAACCACAAGGGATTCCATTCCCTGTCGACCATCAGCAAACTATAATGGCAGTGAATGCTAAATTTCCAGGCAGCATCCATGATGCTTACATCCTGCGTGAGAGCACTGTATCTGACTTATTTAACAATCAGCCACAAGGTCAATACTGGATGCTTGGTGACAAATGATATGGCCTCGCCACCTAGCTGATGAGCCCCCTGCGTGACACCCACACCGAAGCTGAGAGGCGATACAACGAGAGCCACTCGCAATGTCGTGGAGAAAACCATTGGAGTGCTTAAGCAGTGCTTTAGATGCCTGGACCACTCAGGAGGCGAGCTCCAATACCACCCTGAGCAGGTAGCTCAATTCGTAGCTCCATGCTGCACAACTTGGCTATCAGGAGGGGACAAGAATTGCCTGATGAGTCTGACAGTTCACCTCACCAGAGAGAGGAAGAGGAGGATGAGGAGGCGGATGCTGACATCAGCCCAGACAATCAGGCTGACACTGAAGCCATGCCTCCGCCCCCCTGTAGACCGCATGAATGGGCCCGTGGTGACATGATAGCTGCAAGAGCCTTACATCAGGAGCTCATCAATGAGCGCTTTGCCTGAAAGAACATTGGTGCTATTTACAAGGCTGACACACTGCTGGGTGTGCAGGTCATACATCAATGGTGGGCATCACCTTGGTGACAGTTAAAGTTTAAGTTGATTGAAGTAAAGTGTAATTATACCCTTTGATGTTAAGGAATCAATAGCATGTAATGGTGCAGCTATCTGAGCCAATGCACCAAATTTTATTTCCCTGTATTTCATCTGTAACTTGCCTTGGTACCAAATGGGATTCCATTGTTGAATCTAGTACTCCCCCACTGACTTCAGTTGGCTGTCTCTGTGTTTCAACCATAGGCTCTTGATATGGTAATGGTTGTCAACCATTATGATTAAGGGATTTAGATGGTCCATATGCAGGTTGCATTACTTCTGTAAGTATGGGGACAGTCTGGCACTGCCTGATTTCAGGCACATGTGCAGTCGTTGGATGAGGGCAGTGGAAGGGTACTGAGGAGTTGTCATCTGTAGCGACAATTACAGCAACCATGCCCATGCCATGTCTGCCTATGGAATCTGTCTCAACGCGCTCACAGATGATGAACAAAATCAATGAGAGTATTAAGTTCACAGAAGACCTTAACTATTGTTATCTCAATGTGATCTCCTGGAGGATGAGATAATAGAGCCCAAAGCCTGCATAGTACCGTTATTCCTGGGAGAGGCTCTGATTGGCATTACATGTTCTCTCATAGGGGCAATGCTGCAGGTTGGCCCAGGAATGATTATGCGTTCGACGGTGAACTCCAGGACATCAGAACCCATATATGGAGAGTTGTGGTATCCTCCACATTAGTCACCATATACTGAAAATTCCTTGGGACACTCTCCAAAGTGTCAGTAATCGATCATATTCAGAAAACATCCTTCTTTTAAAAGCTGTGTCTTTGAGGTCTGCATGCATGTCGTCTTCCACAAAAAATGGACAAGCTAAAGCTCTGGCCAATTGACTCCTTTTCCTCCGGTGCCACTGTTATAACAACTTGTATTTATATAGTGCCTTTAACATAGTAAAACATCCCATGGCGCTTCACAGGAGTGTTATAAGACAAAGAAAAAAATTACCTGTTCCTATTCACTTGTACTTTATACCTCAACCAATGCATGCTCCTCAAAGTTGCAGTCTATTTCCCAGATGCTGGTTATTGTCTTCTCCTTTGGCAGCAAGAACACCAACATCGCTTTAAGCACTTACTCCAGCTCCTTGGCAGAGCTCCAGCAGCATGAAATTTCCTGTTCCATAATGGACCAGCTCCCAATCCCAGGCATGACTCATGACTGCAGCTTGCTGACAATATGGAAATTTGCCTCAACCTGGAAACACTTTGGCAGATTACAGTGCATCTTGGTTGGGGTGGGAGTTCCACTCGCAACAATGATCCATCCCTTAGTCCAGCTGATTTTCTGGTGTCAGGCCATTTTACATATTCTAAGCAGGCCCCCCTGGCTCCTGGGAGCAAGCAGAGAATGGCTGCAGCAGCCATCGGCCACTAGCCGTGTGTGGTAGTGTACAGTAGTGTGCGGTGGCTGACAATCTCAGGGCTGCCCCAAAATGCTTTTACATTTTTCTGAAATAATGCCATAGCCTGTGAAATCGATCACCGCACCAAAGGCAGCCCTTTCATTTTTAAAATCCTCCACCCACCATTGCCTTGGTAAATGTATTTCCGATCATTTATACATTACAATACACCCACCCTGTTTGAGTGGATGTGTACTGTACATCCTCTGCCACAGTGTTGAATACCACTTGGAAGAAGCATTGACGGTAGCAAGGGCACAGAATGTGCACTGGGTGGGGGAGTTCAATGTCCATCACCAGGAGTGGCTCGGTAGCATCACGACTGACCGAACTGGTCGAGCTGCCAGACTGGGCCTGCGACAGTTGGTGGGAGAACCAACACGAGGGAAAAACCTGTTGACATTATCCTCACCAATCTACCTGTCACAGATGCAGTGACCACCGCACATTCATTGTGGAGATGGAGTCCCGTCTTCACACTGAGGACACCCTCCATCGTGCTATGTGGCACGACCACCGTGCTAAATGGGATAGATTCAGAATAGATCTAGCAGCTCAAAACTGGGCATCCATAAGGCGCTGTGGGCCATCAGCAGCAGCAGAATTGCATTCCACCACAATCTGTAACCTCATAGCCCAGCATATCCCTCACTCTACCATTACCATCATGCCAGGGAACCAACCCTGGTTCAATGAGGAGTGTAGAAGAGCATGCCAAGAGCAGCACCAGGCGTACCTAAAAATGAGGTGCCAACCTGGGGAAGTTGCAACACATGGCTACATGCATGCTAAAAAGTGGGGAAAACTCTCCACTGGCTGGAGACATACCTAGCACAAAGGAAGATGGTTGTGGTGGTTGGAGGTCAATCATCACAGCCCCAGGACATTGCTGCAGGAGTTCCTCAGGGCAGTGCCCCAGATCCAACCATCTTCAGCTGCTTCATCAATGACCTTCCCGCTCTTATAAGGTCAGAAGTGGGGATGTTTGCTGATGATTGCACAATGTTCAATGCCATTCGCAAATCTTCAGATAATGAGGCAGTCCAGGCCCACATACAACAAGACCTGGACCACATTCAGGCTTGGGCTGATAAGTGGCAAGTAACTTTTACACCACACAAGTGCCAGGCAATGACTATCTCCACCAAGCTAGAGTCTAACCACTGCTCCTGGACATTCAACGGCATTACCATCGCCGAATCCTCCAACATCAACATCCTGGTGGTCACCATTGATCAGAACCTTAACTGGACCAGCCACATAAATACTGTGCAACAAGAGCATGTCAGAGGCTGGGTATTCTGTGGCGAGTGTTTCATCCCCTGACTGCCCAAAGCCTTTCCACCATCTACAGGGCAGAAGTCAGGAGTGTGATGGAATACTCTGCACTTGCTTGGATGTGTGCAGCTCCAACATAAGAACATAAGAACATAAGAATTAGGAACAGGAGTAGGCCATCTAGCCCCTCGAGCCTGCTCCACCATTCAATAAGATCATGGCTGATCTGGCCGTGGACTCAGCTCCACTTACCCGCCCGCTCCCCGTAACCCTTAATTCCCTTATTGGTTAAAAATCTATCTATCTTTGACTTGAATACATTCAATGAGCTAGCTTCAACTGCTTCCTTGGGCAGAGAATTCCACAGATTCACAACCCTCTGGGAGAAGAGGTTCCTTCTCAACTCGGTTTTAAATTGGCTCCCCCGTATTTTGAGGCTGTGCCCCCTCGTTCTAGTCTCCCCGACCAGTGGAAACAACCTCTCCGCCTCTATCTTGTCTCTCCCTTTCATTATTTTAAATGTTTCTGTTAGATCACTCCTCATCCTTCTGAACTCCAACGAGTAAAGACCCAGTCTACTCAATCTATCATCATAAGGTAACCTCCTCATCTCCGGAATCAGCCTAGTGAATCGTCTCTGTACCCCCTCCAAAGCTAGTATATCCTTCCTTAAGTAAGGTGACCAAACAGTAAAAGGGAATATTATTTGAATGGGGAGAAATTACAACATGCTGAGGTGCAGAGGGACCTGGGGGTCTTTGTGCATGAATCCCAAAAAGTTAGTTCGCAGTCTTCCAGGTGCGGCCTTACCAATACCCTATACAGTTGCAGCAGGACCTCTCTGCTTTTGTACTCCATCCCTCTCGCAATGAAGGCCAACATTCCATTCACCTTCCTGATTATCTGCTGCACCTGCAAACTAACTTTTTGGGATTCATGCACAAGGACCCCCAGGTCCCTCTGCACCTCAGCATGTTGTAATTTCTCCCCATTCAAATAATATTCCCTTGTACTGTTTTTTTTCCCAAGGTGGATGACCTCACACTTTCCGACATTGTATTCCATCTGCCAAACCTTAGCCCATTCGCTTAACCTATCCAAATCTCTTTGCAGCCTCTCTGTGTCCTCTACACAACCCGCTTTCCCACTAATCTTTGTGTCATCTGCAAATTTTGTTACACTACACTCTGTCCCCTCTTCCAGGTCATCTATGTATATTGTAAACAGTTGTGGTCCCAGCACCGATCCCTGTGGCACACCACTAACCACCGATTTCCAACCCGAAAAGGACCCATTTATCCCGACTCTCTGCTTTTTGTTCGCCAGCCAATTCTCTATCCATGCTAATACATTTCCTCTGACTCCGCGTACCTCTATCTTCTGCAGTAACCTTTTGTGTGACACCTTATCGAATGCCTTTTGGAAATCTAAATACACCACATCCATCGGTACACCTCTATCCACCATGCTCGTTATATCCTCAAAGAATTCCAGTAAATTAGTTAAACATGATTTCCCCTTCATGAATCCATGCTGCGTCTGCTTGATTGCACTATTCCTATCTAGATGTCCCGCTATTTCTTCCTTAATGATAGTTTCAAGCATTTTCCCCACTACAGATGTTAAACTAACCGGCCTATAGTTACCTGCCTTTTGTCTGCCCCCTTTTTTAAACAGAGGCGTTACATTAGCTGCTTTCCAATCCGCTGATACCTCCCCAGAGTCCAGAGAAGTTTGGTAGATTATAACGAATGCATCTGCTATAACTTCCGCCATCTCTTTTAATACCCTGGGATGCATTTCATCAGGACCAGGGGACTTGTCTACCTTGAGTCCCATTAGCCTGTCCAGCACTACCCCCCTAGTGATAGTGATTGTCTCAAGGTCCTCCCTTCCCACATTCCTGTGACCAGCAATTTTTGGCATGGTTTTTGTGTCTTCCACTGTGAAGACCGAAGCAAAATAATTGTTTAAAGTCTCAGCCATTTCCATATTTCTCATTATTAAATCCACTTCTCATCTTCTAAGGGACCAACATTTATTTTAGTACCAGCACTCAGGAAGCTCAACATCATGCAGGACAAAGCAGCCCACTTGACTGGCACCCCATCTGTCACCTTAAACATTCACTCCCTCCACCACCGGCGTATGGTGGCTGCAATGTGTACCACCGACAAGATGCACTGCAGAAACTCCTCAAGGCTTCTTCGGCAGCACCTCCCAAACCCGCGACCTCTATCACCTAGAAGGATAAGGGCAGCAGGCGCATGAGAACACCACCACCTCCAAGTTACCCTCCAAGTAATATACCATCCTGACCTGGAAATATATCGCCGTTCCTTCATCGTCGCTGGGTCAAAATCCTGGAACTCCCTCCCTAACAGCACTTTGGGAGTACCTTCACCACACGGACTGCAGCGGTTCAAGAAGCCAGCTCACCACCACCTTCTCAAGAGTAATTAGAGATGGGCAATAAATGCTGGCCTTGCCAATGACACCCACATCCTGTGAACGATAAAAAAAAACTTGCATCAAAAATTCCAGAAATGGTGGCAGACAGTGGGGAACCATTGTTGTGGCTCCAGAAGAATTTCCCATCACATTGTACAGGAGTTGCACCAGGGAGTTGGTATAACTGCAGTGTAAAGTCATGCCATGGTGTTACAAAATTTTCATGCTCCACAAGAAGAGGGATGTCAATGATCGACAAAGATTACTTCTCCATTTTGGGCACCCAGTGTCACCATCAAACAATCCCAAGTCAACTATGGCAAGAGTAAAATGCAAAGTAAAATGCTGTCTATTCTGCCACAACAACATGCCTTTATCTCGGCCAACAGCCCCTCCTGTGCGTTGGTAAGTGTTTCACTTTCCCACAATTCATCCTCTTGGCTCTCCGGGAAAGACAGCTAACTGCCTAAACTTATTTTAATCAGGACCCTTATACCTCCCAAAGAAAGACTTGCATCCCACCAATCTGGCTGATTCAAGTTCAGCTCCCGATGAGCATACCTTTCCATCCAATCAGTTCTACATGGCTGCTACGATCATAGTGGAATCATTACAAGATGGTGCCGGCGTCTCGTTTTATGCCACCCTGTCTCCTAATTTTATAATATAAAAATTTTGATTTCAAAACTTGTCACCTTTCTTTGAACATCTGGGGAAGTCCAGAACCAGGGGACATAGTCTAAGGATAAGGGGTAAGCCATTTAGGACTGAGATGATGAGAAACTTCACTCAGAGAGTTATTGACCTGTGGAATTCCCTACCACAGAGAGTTGTTGATGCCAGTTCGTTGGATATATTCAAGAGGGAGTTAGATATGGCCCTTACGGCTAAAGGGATCAAGGGGTATGGAGAGAAAGCAGGAAAGGGGTACTGAGGTGATCAGCCATGATCTTATTGAATGGTGCTGCAGACTCGAAGAGCTGAATGCACCTATTTTCTATGTTTCTATGTTACCAGTGTCATTCACAGTATGATCATCAAGACTGGTGTAAAATACACCCAAGTGTAATTTGCAAAGGGTCAGTATTATTTTACTGGGATCATGCTCCATTGATTCATTTATATATTAACATTATACTTGCTTTGGTAATTGATGTCAATTTCAACATTTCTTCATCTATGACCTTCATTTTTTTTTTACTGCATACGCAGTATTAATAATATCCCTGTGAGAGATATTATCAAAATATTTACTGAAAATCAGGATAAAATGTCACCTTATTCTCATTTACCAACTCTGCTACATTCTCAAGGAATTTGAAATACACTTCTTGACCACACACAGTCTTTCAGAAATCTATGTTATATTAGATATGTTGTATTTCATCTTGTTGGATACTTCAAAATTACTTCCCTTGAAATAGATTCAAAATAAAATAATACAGAATTATGATTCTGTAACCTCTGTGTTTGCCAATGCAGCTCCCCAAGCACCCATAACCTTTCACATTCTTCCTCAATTTCCCAAGTTGGTGTGAGCAAATTTTTATAATTATTCCCTTGATGTTCATGTCCAAATCATTTATATATAAAAGATAAAGTTGTGGAAATACAGAATATAAGTAATTATCAGAAAGAAACAAAGATTAGAAACACATTATGCATCTTCAAGTGTTGAAGACCACCCTTGTATCCGTAGGATTTTGCAAAACTTCTGCCAGTGAACCTCATGCTTCTTTATTTTACTACCTTTGATTCATTCCATGATTGCCATAAAATGCTCAAGTTTCTGTCGATCATTATTTTTTCTTCAATCCCCTGTGCTTCGCCCATTACTTTTCTTACCGTCACTGGAACATGTCTGGCATCTTTTAAAGTGACAACTTTGTGAAAAGAAGCCATATAAAAACTTCAATAGTTGGGGGAAATCACCCCCAAGCCCACATCTATTTGATTGCCATAGACAGCGCTTTCCAGCGGGACTCACTAGGTAGCAATAAGAAGCAGACTCTTATACTTCATAGACTATAGCCGGTGAGGGCAGTTGTAGCATTTCCATGACTACTCAAACTGATACGCATCAAAGTCTGGGAATCGAGCCTGATGTGCATTGATCACTTCCACACTAATCAGTGCACGCACCAACTCAGCCATCAATAGGATTTATCCTCTACTTCCAACTGATGAATATCTCATTTACATTTGCTCAGTATATCCCAAAGAAAATGTAATTCTTGTTTAATATTACCCACTATTAGAACTTAAAGTTGTTTCTGAATAATGATATAATCTTAGAATAATACAGTACAGAAGCAGGCCAATTGGCCCATCGTTCCTGTGCCGACTCTTTGAAAGCTATCCAATTAATCTTACTGCCTTGTTAAAACGTTCCTTGTCTTCACATGATCAAGTGGCATTACCATTTGCTTTGGTATTTCTGATTGGCTATCAAAGTCTTTGCTTTGATGTATATTAAATGGTAGGCATGAAAAAGTTATTTCTGTTTTAGAGTTGCTTTCTAGACTTTAACTGCCTGTTCAAGTTGTAGCTTCATAATGTAATTTTTCAAATTGATAAGAGAAACTATTTTAATTTCTCTGCTGTTTGTGAAAGTGTTTTTCAGGATGCTCTTGGAGTAAGTTAAACCATGACGATAGGTTTTCTGTAGCTTCCTGTGGCTTTTAAGATGTTCACTGTCTGTAGTTTTTAAAATCAATGACAAAGAATTATGATTCACTTTAGCGTCCTTATGTTTCTCCCTAATTCTGCTGACCTTTTGTTTTCTATGTCCGAAAGTGGATACTGAAGATGCCATTCTGTGAATCCCACCTTGGAGAAACGGAGTTTGACAGTTCCAGTATGTTGTGCCTTCTTATTTCACATGTAACTAAACAGTATTCTTGTTCAAAAAGTATTTCATATCTGGTCGTGATTTGTACATGCTGCAATCAGGAACTACCTATATTAGAATATGCTTGAAGTAGTGGCAGCTCAACTTGTCTTACACACACAGAATTAAGTCAGTAATTGGCCTTACAAGTACAGGTTAATGAAAGAATTTAGGTAGTTTTGAAAAAAAAATGCTAAATGAAAAAAACTGAATTAAAAACAGTATTTTCAGTTATGTACCTGTACAATGCAAATTTTGCTCCAGATCAGATATGTATTACACCTACAGTGATACTTCATCATATGCAGTTGATATCCCTCCCTCTCTTCTATGGTCTTGTCTACACCTGGGTGGCTCTGGAGAAGGTGCACATGGTTTCAACCGGTACGCTTCAGGCCTTCTGCGATCAGTGGGCACCACAGGGACTGGAGTGTGGACTGGACACGGGTGATAATATTGTTTAATTTTATGTTTCCTTTGTTTTATGGTTTTGTTCTTTATTAGCTCCTCTAAAAAGGAGAAGCTTTTTTTGTTGGCACTGGGGCAACAGAGTGCCTCCTTATGGGTTTCATTAGAAAAGGTATGCAGTTGAATTTGTCTGTGAAGTCAGTTTCTATAATTGAATTTTAATGGTTGTAATCTACCAAAATTCCCTGAATTCTGGTGAGGTCCCAGCGGATTGGAAAACCACATATGTAATGCCCTTATTTAAAAAAGGAGGCAGACAGAAAGCAGGAAACTATAGACTAGTTAGCCTAACATCTGTCGTTGGGAAAATGCTGGAGTCCATTATTAAGGAAGCAGTAGCAGGGCATTTGGAAAAGCATAATACAGTCAAGCAGAGTCAGCATGGTTTTATGAAATGGAAATCATGTTTGACAAATTTGCTGGAGTTCTTTGAGGATGTAATGAGCAGGGTGGCTAAGGGGGGAACCAGTGGATGTAGTATATTTGGATTTCCAGAAGGCATTCGATAAGGTACCACATAAAAGGTTACTGCACAAGATAAAAGTTCACGGGGGTGGGGGTAATATATTAGCATGGATAGAGGATTGGCTAACTAACAGAAAACAGAGAGTCGGGATAAATGGGTAATTTTCCAGTTGGCAAACAGTAACTAGTGGGGTGCCACAGGGATCGGCAGTGGGGCCTCAACTATTTACAATCTATATTAACTACTTGAATGAAGGGACCGAATGTAATGTAGCCAAGTTTGCTGATGATGCAAAGAAGAGTGGGGAAACAAGTTGTGAGGAGGACACAAAAAAATCTGCAAAGGGATATAGACAGGCTAAGTGAGTGGGCAAACATTTGGCAGATGGAGTATAATGTGGAAAAGTGTGAGGTTATCCACTTTGGCAGGAAAAATTAAAAAAATTATTATTTAAATGGAGAGAAATTACAAAATGCTGCAGTATAGAGGGACCTGGAGGTCCTTGTACATGGAACACAAAAAGTTAGTATGCAGGTACAGCAAATAATCAGGAAGGCAAATGGAATGTTGGCCTTTATTGCAAAGGGGATGGAGTATAAAAACAGAGAAGTCCTGCTGCAAGTGTATAGGGTATTGGTGAGGCCACACCTAGAGTACTGCATACAGTTTTGGTCTCCTTATTTAAGGAGGGATATACTTGCATTGGAGGCAGTTCAAAAAAGGTTCACTAGGTTGATTCCTGAGATGAAGGGGTTGACTTAAGAAGAAAGGTTGAATAGGTTGGGCCTATACTCTTGGAGTTTAGAAGAATGAGAGGTGATCTTATTGAAACATATAAGATACTGAGGGGGCTCAAAAAGGTAGATGCAGAGAGGATGTTTCCCCTTGTGGGAGATTCTAGAACTAGGGGGCATCGTTTCAGAATAAGGGGTCGCCCATTTAAAACTGAGATGAAGAGGAATTTCTTCTCTCAGAGAGTTGCTAATCTATGGAATTCTCCGCCCCAGAGAGCTGTGGAGGCTGGGTCATTGCATATATTTAAGATGAAAATAGACAACATTTTGAGCGATAAGGGAGTGAAGGGTTATGGGGAGCGGGCAGGGAAGCGGAGCTGAACCGAAGATCAGATCGGCCATGATCTTAATAAATGGTGGAGCAGGCTCGAGGGGCCAATTGATCTACTCCTGCTATTTCTTATGTTCTTATTAAAGATTAAAAAAACTAAGCTGAATGTAAGCTGAATGAGTGGAATAGCTAACAAACACTCTGTAGTTATATTTTATACATAAAACGAATGAAAATTAAAAAAAAATGTATGTTCTCAGGATGCGGGCATCGCTGGCAAGGCCGAAAGTTATTGCCGATCCCTAGTTGCCCTGAGGTGGTAGTGGGTCATTTTGTTGAACCACTGCAGTCTGTGTGGGACTGATGCTAGATAATCTTTGTAGCGGTTTCATACAACTGAATAGCATGCTGGGCCACTTCAGAGGGCTGTTGAATCGACCAAATTGTTGTGGGTCTGGAGTGGAGCTGCCTGTCTTTTACAAGGAACTCACCAGGGTCTGGAACAAAGTCTCCACCAAGCACAGCTCTCCACCGGCTGGAGTGGCGGCTGTCCTGCAGGAGCCGCTGCTCGGGAATCCGTACCTCCACGACCGAGGTTTTAGGTGGCAGTCGGACGAAAGGGCTGTGGCTGGTGAGGCGACCAGGGTCAGGGACCTGCTCGATGGCGGAGGAGCGGGCTGGATGGCGCCAGACACGCTGGCGCGGCGCCTAAATTCGATCGACGTCCGCCGCGTGGCCGATGCCATCGAGTCGCTAAAAACAGCACTGGGCCCTGACTCAGTTAGGTGTATCGAGGAGGCTCAAGCACGTGGGGAGATCCCGTCCGAACTGACCCCCGTCCGGACGGAATTCCTCATCGGCGCCAAACCCCGGAACCTCCCTCGGGAGCCGGCGCCTCACAACTTGAGCCGCCTCGGGGAAATCCCCTCAGTGCCTTTCAGTTCTGCGTGGAGGGGTTTCCTGTACGGGCTGCTCCTGCACACTCTCAACTTTGCCATCCTCGTCTGCCGTCCGGACACGCCATGGCGTACCATCTTGCTGTCCGGAGGAGGCGGGGGTCCCCAATGGAGGGCACTCTACGCGGGAGTCCTCCCATTATTCATCGGGGACTTGGCCTGGAGGGTGCTGCACGGAGCAGTCCCGTGCAATAAATTTTTAAGTCGGTTCACGAGCTCTCAGGCCGCCTGCAATTTCTGGAAGAGTCCGTGTTCCATGTTTTTATGGAGTGTGCGAGGTTGCAGCCCCTGTTTCATTATTTAAAGGGACTGCTCCTCAATTTCTGGTTGCACTTCAGTCCCACACTCCTGATCTTTGGGCACCCTGTGCGGAGGGGAGCGGGTAGGTCCGAGGGCCTCCTCGTAGGACAGCTCCTGGGCACGGCCAAGGGTGCCATCAGCCGGTCCAGGCAGCGGGCGGTCGAGGGGGTCGTTCAGCCTGACTGCCTGCCTCTCTTCCGCGCGTACATCCGCGCCAGGGAGTCCTTGGAGATGGAGCACGCGGTGTCCATCGGTACGCTCGCGGCCTTCCGCGAGAGGTGGGCGCCGGAGGGACTGGAGTGCATCGTTACCCCCGGCAACCAAATTTTAATTTGATTTTATTTATTTTACAGTTTGATTTGTTTTAATTGCCGGTTTTAGTGTCCCCCTCCCCTTTTATAGGGGGCACTTGTAAATTAGGTTTTTAGAGCCCAAAAAAACAAAAAAAAATCTACAAAAATATAAAAGAAAAACAAAAAAAAAGGGCCTTGCGAAATGTTTGGAGTGTCCCCCAGGTCGGGGTTCACTTGACCTAATGTTTATTTGTCTCCTTTAAAAGAGTTGTGTGTCTGGAGTCACATATAGGCCAGATCAGGCAAGTTTTCTTCAGAAAGGAACCTAAATTACATGAATTAACCAGTTGGATTTTTACAACTATCCATCGGCTTCACGGTCACTTTTACTGATAGCAGCTTTTTATTTCCAGATAAATTTAAAAAAAATTGAATTCAAATTTTCAATCTGTGGAATTTGAACTCACTTTCTCTGGATTCTTCGTCCAGACCCACTGGTCTATTCCAGTAACATAACCACTACACTACCGTTAACCACTACACTACTGTTGTAGAGAACTTAACTTTTCAGTTGTCAACCTCTTAGGAAAAGAGATATTTTTGTCATTCGCTTCGGATCAACTTCTTCTTTCAAAATGTTATGGGAGAAACAACATTTTGATTCTGGGAGAATATTTTTTTTGGAGGGGGGGGGGGGGTGTTTTACGACTGTTGAAATCAGCACCGTATCAAAAGCTGAAACTCCACATTGTGACCCTGCCTGTTGCCGTGTGGATGTGCAGATAGCTGAGATGATCTTGTGTTGTTGATGATGGAGGAGGGGGGGCGATGACGCGTTCTGGGCGCTCCCCTCCCCCCACCACCCCAGCTGCGCCTGCGCCGTGCGGTGGTGACATCTGCGTCGCGCCGCCATTTTCTACACGGTGCAAACAGCGGGCTGAGGGGGAGAGAGAGAGAGAGAGAGAGAGGAAAAAGAGGCCCATTAGCCGCCAGCGCAACAACGACAACAAGTCACAATCAGCAAAGTGCCCGTCTATTCCCCGGCCGGCGCCCGATTACCTTGGTTTGAAGCTGCGTCGATTATTTTTTTTAAAAAAACCTCCCGTTTCCACCGAATAAAAAGCCGCGATTTTTATTTTTTCTCTGTTTCCCCTCCCCCTCCCCTTCCACAATCCACCCCCCCCCCCCCCGACCCTTCGGGAGGCGCTGGCTCTCCCCCACCTTTTTCGGTGCAGGTCGAGGCGAGTTCCCCCTTTGCCGTGACAAGCGGGGAGGGGGGGAAGCTTCGAGCGCACAACTCGGCCGAGATTGGGCGAATAGCGAGCAAATACGTCCGGGTTTCCGTTCCTGCCACCCGAGAGCCGTCTCTCGTCTCGCACCCGCCGCCGCCGCCTGCCGACGCGAAGAGGGCCGAGGCGGAGGCTGACTTCGAGACCATGAACCACTGCACCAAGCCCGAGCAGAACGAGCAGCACCTCAGCGAGCCCGAGGAGATGGAGATGGAAGGTAAGAAAGGCCCTCCCCGAGGGTTGGGGTGGGAGGGGGAAGAGAAGGTCTGAGCTAGGCCCTCCATCCCCGGCCTAGGGTAGGTGTTTCTATATATGTGTGTGAGGGGGGTAGGGGTCGCATTCTCCTTACTCAGCACTTTCCCGAGCGGCCTCCCGCCGGTCATTTAATGGCGGAAGGTTTTATTTGGGGGGGGGGGGGTAGAAAGTGACGGTTGGTGGCATGCTGAACGCGGGGTTTCTTGTTCTCCTTCTCCTCCCACCCCCCCCAAAATCTCCTGCTCCTCTAATGGCAACCACGCGTAGGCCACAGGCGCCATGCCGGCCTCTCGCTCTCCAAAACTCAAACCCATCCGACCTTCGCGTCCGTGCGCTGATTTTTTTTTGTTGAAAAAAAATTAACATTTCCGTCGAATTAATTGCGTATGTTTGAAGTAACTGGGCGTTTGTGTGTGTGTGTTTTTAATTGAAATATATCGTGTATGTAAATGTTTTTTTTGAAAGCGCCACAAACACAAACAAGGCCTGTGGTTTGGAGACCCAGGGAGGGGGGAAAAGGGAAGGGAGGAGGGATCGAGAGGTGACGGAGACTGACTGCTCTCAGATCTCTGCAGTATTTGCTATCTCATGCTGGCCTTTCCAAGGTATCTTATTTCATCTGCCGTCGATGTTTTTTTTTCTGAAGTTGAGATTTCACGACGACAGAGTATATAAATAAGCCTTTACTCAAGTGCTTTATGAACGGAGGTCGATATATGCACAAATTAATTTTTTTCTCTTTTTAAATTACATTTTTACTGCCTTATGTTAAATGCTCCTAATAACTTTGTTGTCTTCACAGCGAATAAAGTGTACTTTTATTTCAAGCCTATAATTTAGGCTGCAGTTTAACTTCTGAACACTTTGTCCTGAGCAATTAACACATCCATTTAAATCACCTATGTAAATGAATGTCGATCAGTGTTCTTAAAACTTAATTTGTACATCTTATATTGGCACTCAGTTTGGGAGATGGAATCCTTAATAGTTGTCCAGACGTTTTTTTTTCAAACCTCAAGATTTTTATTTCCCCAAGGTGAGGCTAACCTAATTGGAAATGAGTCGTAAACAATGTAAGTTATAAACTAATGCGTTTTGCCAAGTTCTTCAACAATTTGGTAATTTTTTTGTATCCTAGAAATTACACTGCAGCCCAAAATGCCTGTGTAGCCCTTCAGTTGGAGCTATTGATTCTCATCTTCATGCTTTTTTCTGTATACTTTTTCTCTCTCTCATCCAGTTATATGTTGTAGGTGTCTCTGCAACCACTGTGCTGAAACATTCCATGTTCAAATGACTTGCCCTCTAGAGAAATGTCTTCACACCCCACCCCCCGCAAATCAAACTTGTGATAATCCTCAATTTATGTCATTGGGAATATCTTTCCACTATGTACTCCTAAAGTCATGCTTATTTTAAAAGTATTTTAACCCAAGAATATTGGAGTAAACTATCCATATTTGGCTCTTTCGCCATTGGCACAAGTGTATGTAGCTAACTGGCCATTGGTTCGGGCCTTGCAATTTACTTGGAACGTTTCTGATAGTGTACACATGAGTGAAATGCTATTATAATCCAGAATTTAATTTACAACTGAGAGGGTTTACATTTTCAGTGGCCTGGGTTGTCCATACAAGTCCTGTGATGTCAGTGAAGGAGTAATAAACCTAGTAAAGAATTCGTAGTTACCGAAAATGTTTCAGAGATAAATTGCATTTATATAGCACCTTTCACAACCTCTGGGCGTCCCAAAGCGCTTTACAGCCAATTGATTAGAAGTATTTTTTGAAGTGTAGTCAGTGTTGTAATGGAGGAAACGTGGCAGCCAATTTGCACACAGCAAGGTCCCACAAGCAGCAAAGAGATAATGTTTTTAGTGATGTTGGTTGAGGGGTAACTGTTGCCAGGACACTGCTATACTCTCCTGCTCTTTGAATAATAGCCTGGAATCTTTTGTGCAGTCAAAGTGTCTGTTTAGATTGTGGTCAAGTCTCTGGAGTGGGACTTAAAGTGCTATCACTGAGCCATGGCTGGCACTGTAATATTGGCATCATAATACATGTTTTTATTGGTTTGTATTTGAGTACAGGGGCAGGGAGGTGTTGCTACAGTTGTACAGGGCATTGGTGAGGCCACACCTGGAGTATTGTGTACAGTTTTGGTCTCCTAACCTGAGGAAGGACATTCTTGCTATTGAGGGAGTGCAGCGAAGGTTCACCAGACTGATTCCCGGGATGGCGGGACTGACCTATCAAGAAAGACTGGATCAACTGGGCTTGTATTCACTGGAGTTCAGATGAATGAGAGGGGACCTCATAGAAACGTTTAAAATTCTGATGGGTTTAGACAGGTTAGATGCAGGAAGAATGTTCCCAATGTTGGGGAAGTCCAGAACCAGGGGTCACAGTCTAAGGATAAGGGGTAAGCTATTTAGGACCGAGATGCGGAGGAACTTCTTCACCCAGAGAGTGGTGAACCTGTGGAATTCTCTACCACAGAAAGTAGTTGAGGCCAATTCACTAAATATATTCAAAAAGGAGTTAGATGAGGTCCTTACTACTAGGGGGATCAAGGGGTATGGCGAGAAAGCAGGAATGGGGTACTGAAGTTGAATGTTCAGCCATGAACTCATTGAATGGCGGTGCAGGCTAGAAGGGCCGAATGGCCTACTCCTGCACCTATTTTCTATGTATAATTCAGATTATTTGTAAACAAACTATTCAGTATATATTGTCCTCATAGTTTGAAGTGTAACACAGTGCGCTATTTGGGAGTAAGAAAAGACAAAAATGCCATGTGATTGCTTTTATAAAGGGGCAGCATTGTACATCTGAGCAATCCATGAAATGGGTACAAATGTGCATCTTCAGTATTCTTTCTAAACTCAAATTTATATTTCAGTTTGTTCAAAAATTTAATTATGTATCTGAATAATTCAAAAACTAGTTTCTTAGTGAGCATAGTTTTTTTTTCTAATTGCAAAATGATGGATGTTCCATGTTTAGTACTAAAAGAAAATGCTGACAAAATGGAATTAAACAGGAGCGATTTGTACTATGTGACTAAATGTTAATGTAAGCAAAGGAATGTGAAATTGGGGAGGGATGGTTGGGATAGTCAGTTACTTTGGCTGTTCAGCTTTACCTCCTACCCTTTCTCTTTCTTCCCCATTTGAAATGCAAGAGCTAATTGAGTTCCTAATGAGTGGAGCTGAGATATATCAAGAAAGACTGGATCAACAGGGCTTGTATTCATGAGTTCAGAAGAATGAGGGGATCTCATAGAAACATTTTAAATTCTGACGGGTTTAGACAGGTTAGATGCAGGAAGAATGTTCCCAATGTTGGGGAAGTCCAGAGCCAGGGGTCACAGTCTAAGAATAAGGGGTAAGCCATTTAGGACCGAGATGAGGAGGAACTTCTTCACCCAGAGAGTGGTGAACCTGTTGAATTCTCTACCACAGAAAGTTGTTGAGGCCAATTCACTAAATATATTCAAAAAGGAGTTAGATGTAGTCCTTACTACTAGGGGGATCAAGGGGTATGGCGAGAAAGCAGGAATGGGGTACTGAAGTTGCATGTTCAGCCATGAACTCATTGAATGGCGGTGCAGGCTAGAAGGGCCGAATGGCCTACTCCTGCACCTATTTTCTATGTTTTCTATGTTATTCCTTATGATCTTGGGACTTGTGAAGAAAGATTTGTTTTGATGGTTCAAAACAACAGGTTTTCTGGATAGATTAAATTACTTGCCTTCTCAACCAAAACAAAAGGACATATTTTTAATTAGGACTCTGGTGAGGAGGCTGACTAAGATAGAAAATGATTGTGATGGGTCATCCCCTCGTCACTAGAGCGCTTGCACGCAATTGTATTCCCTCAACTGATTAAATGTTTTCTTGTCTTTGGGCAGATATTCCATGAAATTATAAAATCACACCATCAGAATTTACTTTGTAGTATCCCTAAAGTTATGGGATAGTAAAGCGTTAAAACAATAAGTGTGAAAGTTAAATTATAGTTCTGTCAAGCGCTAGGGCAAATTGACTAGCAAATATTTAAATTGTACAATTCGCTAAATATTTATAGAGTTAACACAGTTCAATCATTTTGTACGCATAATTTTGCAGAAACCTATCCTCTGTTCTTGTGATCTTGTCCATCTTTTTTGGTGTCTGCTGTGGCTCAATGATAGAACACTCTTGCCTGAGTCATGTGTTCAAGCCCCACTCCAGAGATTTGAGCACACAATGCAGGCTGGCATTTCAGTGCAGTACGGAGGGAGTGTTGCACTGTCGGAGGTGCTGTCTTTTGGATGAGATGTTCAACAGGAATCCCCTTGGGTGGATGTAACAGATCCCATGGTACTACTTATCCCTCAATCAGCACCACTAAAATAGATTATCTGGTCATTATCAAATTGTTGTTTTGGGGACCTTGTTGCGTGCAAATTGCCTGCCACTTTTCTGTCTCTTCAAAAATACTACTTTGGCTGTAAAGCACATGAGGCCATTCTGAGGTCGTGAAAGGTACTATAAATGCAGGTCTTTTTTAAAAAAAAATAATAATTTTAACAGCTTTCCACTATTGGTGCTAATTTTACTGGAATGGAAATATTTTAGCAGATTCTCATACTGTTCTACCTTTTAACCCTTTTCATTGTGTGCATGCATACTCTACTTGTTTAGAATATAACATTTCTACAAAGGTACTATGATTTGTAGCTTGACACTTTTTTTAGTATGGCATTTAAGTTAAAATGCAATTTGAAATTAACATTAAACCTGTGTCTAATATCACGTTATATCTCAGCAATGCAGCCTAGAACAACTGAGATGAAACATACTTTTTTTTTAATGACGTGAGTGGCTGGAATATTATTAGTATTGTTCGCAAACAAATAAAAATGGTGCCTCTTCCTGTAACTGTCTTGTGTCTCATTCTAATTATTTTTTTTCCTTTCGTTCTTTACGCCTCTTGTCGCTATTTCTGGCTCTCTACTTTGCTTTGCTCAACTATGTGATTCTCGTGTCTACGCTCTTTTCTGTATGTTTCCCACTTTGCATTTCTCAAAGTTCCTTTACTGATTCACAAAAGAGAGGGGTGATGCAGACATTGCAATTGGAGGGCTAACAAGGCAGGGTACACACTAAATGGTCGGACACTGATAAGTGTAAAGGAACAAAGGGACCTTGGAGTTTATGTCCACAGATCCCTGAAGGTAGCTGGCCAGGTAAATAAGGTGGTTAAGAAGGCATACGGAATACTTGCCTTTATTAGCTGAGGGATAGAATACAAGAACAGGGAGGTTATGCTTGAACTGTCTCAAACACGAGTTAGGCCACAGCTAGAGTACTGCATACAGTTATGGTCACATGACAGGAAAGATGTGATTGCACGAGAGAGGGTACAGAGGAGATTTATGAGGATGTTGCCTGGGCTGGAGAATTTTGGCTAGGCTGTTTTTGTTTTCTTTGGATCAGAGGAGGCTAAGGGGAGACCATGTTGAGGTACATTAAATTATGAGGGACCTGGATAGGACGGACCTATTTCCCTTTAGCAGAGGGCTCAACAACCAGAGGGCATTGACTTAAAGTAATTGGTAGAAGCTTTAGCGAGGATTTGAGGGAAATTTCTGGGGGTCTGAAACTCACTGCCTGAAAGGGTGGTAGAGGCAGAAACCCTCACCACATTTTAAAAAGTACTTGGATGTACACATACAGGGCTACGGACAAAGCTGGAAAGTGGGATTTGGCTGGATAGCTCTTTGATGGCTGGCGTGGACACGATGGGATAAAATGGCTTCCTTTTGTGCTGTAAATTTTTGATTTATTGAATTTGTTGTTTACAATTTTATTTTGAAGCATGCAGCAAGTTGAGGGATAAATGTATCTAGTCAGATGGGTGAGAGACCAGGGCTAAGGTAGAGAGGGTGTATTAGGAGGGACTGAAATGTAATCCTCCGATGTAAGGAAAACGGGTGGGGGGATGGTTAGCAGCTGGGCTAGCAGGGAATTTGGAGCTGCATGTCAGTGTTGCAACTTACCTGCAGTTGTGACATTGGCACTGGTGCAGGAGGAGTGCAGCGGGACCTGAAATTGCCACAGTCCTGAGCAGTCCGGGTGTGGGCCTGGGAGGGAAGGACTGCAGCAGAAGTATTCTGAGTGAGTGAGCCACAGCAAAAGCTGAGTGAATGAAATGGCAGTTGAAAATAGCTTGTTTTTTTCCCCACGATGTAATGTGTGGCTAGCATGAACTAATGTTGGGATGTAATTGGTCCGTGCTAACTACAAGGAACCATGCACTAAATAGTAATGTTGCAGGTTTATTACAATATTATAATCTATAAATATAAAACTTTTATTTGTGTAGATATGCAATGAAGTTGCCATGATGAACCAGAAATTCGGTGGTTTTCACCATTTTACTCAAAAAAAAAATGAAGTTAAATTAACATTCATCGAATCATGGAATGGTTAAAGCATGGAAGGTGGCTATTTGGGCCATTGAGCCCATGCCAGCTCTCTGCAAGAGCACCTCAGCTAATCCCTTTACCCGTAGCCCTGCAAAATTTTTTCTTTCAGATACATATCCAATTCCCTTTTGAAAACTGATTTGAGTCTACCTCTGCCACCCTCTCAGGCAGTGCATTCCAGATGTTAGCCACTCGCTGTGTTTTATTTAAAAAAAACAATTTTTTAAACTTTTTTTCTTGTGTCGCCTTTGGTTCTTTTGCCAATCATAAATCTGTGTCCTCTGGTTCTCGACCTTTCAGCCACTGGGAACCGTCTCTATCTACTCTGTCCAGACCCCTCATGATTTTGAGCACCTCTATTAAAAACTCCTCAATCTTCTCTGCTCTAAGGAGAACAACCCAACTTCTCCAGTCTATCCAGATAACTGAAGTCCTTCATCCCTGGAATAATTCTCGTAGATCTTTTCTGCACCCCCTCTCTAAGGCCTTCACATCCTTCCTAAAGTGCAGTGCCCAGATTTGGACACACTGCTCCAGTTGAGGCCGAAACAGTGTTTTATACAGATTCATCACAATTTCCATGAGTTTGTACTCTATGGGCTAGACGTTCCTCTTCATTTTCGGCGGTGCTGCTCTTTTTTGGCGGAAAACCACCTGTCGAAAATTTCCACTTCACTTTTTTTTGCGTTCCGCTGACATTTTCAAAATACCGCTGGGGAAAACCGCCACTGTCCAAGTTTTGCCTCAGCGGTGACCCATAGATAAGATCGAAAAGCTGCCAGAACAGGGTGGTAGGTAAGTACCCTACAAAGAAAGGTAAGTTAAAGGTTTTTTAAATAATAATTTTAAAGTTCTTTCACGACGATTTAAGTTAAAAAAGGGTCTTGAGAATGTTTTCTAAATGTTTATTTTTTGTTACATTGAAAAAATATTTTGAGTTTTCCCCCTTCCCTGGGCCCAACTGCAGTCTCGGTCTAAATTTGAGTACTGACCACCCATTCTGGTTAAGAACCAAGGATCGCGTTTAACAGTCAAGAATCTACGTATAAGATCCATTTTTTTGCTGGATGGTATTTTTTCCCTTATGGAATTTTTCACCAGCATTATTTGAAGAATCTTGGCAGTCTTTTTGGGCGGCAATCCAGCGGTGGGCGGCTTTAGGGAAAGTCTAGCCCTATACCTCTATTCATGAAGCCCAGGATCCCATAAGTTTCTTTTAACTGCTTTCTCACCCTGCCCTGTCACCTTCAACGATTTTTGCATGTATACTCCTAAGGCTCTCTGTTCATGCACCCCCTTTAGGATTATACCCTTTAGTTTATATTTTTTCTCCTCATTCTTTCTACCAAAATGTATCACTTCACACTTTTCTGTGTTAAATTTCATCTGCCATGTGTCTGCCCATTCCACCAGCCTGTTTGTCCTCTTGAAGTCTATCACTATCCTCCTCACTGGTCACTATGGGGTCAAGTTTCGGCCTGAGTTGCTCCTATTTTTTTGGAGCAACTGGTTTAGAATGGAGTATCTTAGAAATTGCAATTGTTGGCATTTAGTTTGCTCCAGTTCTAGTCAGTTAGAACAGTTCCATTTTGGAACAGATTTTTTTTTCAAAAGGGGGCATGTCCGGCCACTTATGCCTGTTTTGTAAGTTTAGGCAGTGAAAACTTACTCCAAACGAACTTAGAATGGAGTAAGTAGATTTTTGTACGCTCAGAAAAACCGTGCTTACACTTTAGAAATCAGGCGTATTGGGGGGAAGGGAAGTAATTAAATCCTACAAGCATTCAACAGTCTTTCTTATACAAATAAAGAGCCATCCTGAATAAAAAATTATAAACAAAGCAAAGACAAAATATTGAATATTCCTACCTGTGTGAAGCAGCAGCAGCCTTCGAGCTGCGGTGCTTCAGGCAGACCTTCCATGTTGGAGACGGGCGACGTCAGTGACTTGACGGCAGCTCAACAACAACGGCAGCAAGCAGTCTTCAAGCTGCGGTGCTTCAGGCAGGCCGCCTTTCCATGTAGGAGACAGGGGCGGCGTCAGTGGCTCGGTAGCAGCCGAAGACACAGCAAGCAAGCAGCCTTCGAGCTGCGAGGGAAGCTGAGGCCATTTGGTCACGGGATAGGGGCAGTGGCTGACGGTAGCCGAAGACACAGCAAGCAGCCTTCGAGCTGCGAGGGAAGCTGAGGCCATTCGGCCACGGGATAGGGGCGGCGGCAGTGGCTGGCGGCGGCTGAAGACACAGCAAGCAGCCTTCGAGCTGCGAGGGAGACTGAGACCATTCGGCCACGGGACAGGGAAAGGCAGCCAGATAGCCAGTTTGAAACATAAATTTGCAGAATGGGTGCTGCATTGTCAACGCCATGGATTATGCAATGGTTCGCTAGCAATTCACTGCATAGGAGAGAATTGATTAGAGCTCACCGCGCCAGGAGCGTCATAGCCCGTAGGCTGATGGGCACATCGGCAATATCGAGCCAGGCACTCATACCTGGACATGAGCAAGGTTGATTGTGTCAAAAGGCTGCGTTTCCACAGAGAAGTTGTCGCTGAGATCTGAGATATGCTGACAGCAGATTTGCAGCCCAGAAGCAGAACACCAACCGCTTTGTCTGTTGAAGTGAAGGTAACAGCTGCACTTGCCTTCTATGCCTCGGGATCGTTTTAGGCTAAACTGGAGATGTGTGCGCCATATCTCAACGTGCAATACATGCCTGGGTTTACCAGGTCACGGCTGCACTGTATACGCGGAGGAATGACTTAATCAATTTCCCAATGACCGCACAAGCGATCCATGAGAGGGCTGTGGGCTTCTTCAGGATTGTCGGCTTCCCAAAGGTACAGGGCTGCATTGATTGTACCTACATAGCCTTGCGAGCACTTGTGGAGGATTCCGAGCAGTACAGGAATAGAAAAGGTTTCCAGTCCAACAATGTGCAGTTCATGTGTGACGACAAGCAGCGCATCATGTCAGTCGATGCGAGATACCCTGGCAGCACCCACGATGCGTTCATCCTACGCGACAGCATTATATCTGACCTGTTTAGCCAGCTCTGTCCTTCTGGCTGCTGCTCACTGGGAGACAAAGGGTACGGCCTGACCACCTGGCTCATGACGCCCCAACGCGTGACACGGACGGAAGCTGACTGTCAATACAACATGGCGCACATTACGACGCGCAGCATCATTGAGAGGACCATTGGCATATTGATACAGCATTTCCAATGCCTGGACCATTCCGGAGGCCACTTGCAATACTCTCCTCAGATTGTCGGTCACCTCACTGTTGTGTGCTGCATGCTCCATAACTTAGCCATCATGAGGTAGCAGGAGCTGGTAGTGGAACCAGAAGACCCACGTAAGGGTGCAGTGCATGATAGTATTACTGAAGAGCAGGATGTGGATGATGACGACGATCAGGAAAGCATGCAAGTGACTGATGCCGGAGCACGGGGTCGGAGGAGGGCCGTCCATCGTGCTCCTTTAACGATTGCTCGAGCCCTGCGCTAGCAGCTCATCCGTGAACGCTTCAATTACTGATGCCTGAGGGCTCTGCGACCACTGTTGCGCATGGACATGTTTATTCTTTGCAGTTGTTCCCACGTTGTGTTGTGTTAATGGAAGATGAATCAGTTTTAATTAAAATATTTTATTGAAAAGTTAGTCACTAAAAATATTTGTATCAAACTTTACTTTTTAATATGACTTGAAGATCACTTATAAACTTGTAAAGTTACAAAACAATTTCAACGTGAAAAATCTTACACTCTTAAGATCACTTGAACTTCAAGATCACTTTTTAGATGCAAAGTTAAATAAGTTACAAAATGTGAGACCATGTACACTATCAGATCACTTAAACCGTAAGATCACAAGTTGTAAAGTTACAAAACTTATAAAACAATTTCAATTTGAAAAACGCTACTACAGCTACATCAAGAACAAAAGCAGCAAAGAAAGGCTGCAACCATCTCTCATCCACAACTCGGTGAATGTTCACTTCTTCATGGAGGTGTCATTTGATTTGCCGGGCTGTGTGCCCTTGTTGCAGCAGCTACCTCCCTGACGGCCTGTGCCGTCTACTGCATGCACTCCCTGATGGCCTGTGCTGTCGATTGCATGCCCTCGGACATTCCCTCCCTAAGTTCCCGTGTCATTACTGCTATTTCTCCCGTCACCTCTCCACTCAATGCACTGACACTACTGATGAGTGATTGGGTAAGCTCATTGGTCTCCATACCCAATGCCACAACCTGAGCTGCATCTCAGGAGAGTGTGTCTCCAATCTCCTTCTCTGCCTGGGTCTGCTTTGTGGCACCACTACACTGGGATGCGCAGGCTCGGACGGTAGTGCACTGGCTGTAAACTGCTGCATTACACCAGCAGCACCACTGGGACCCGCAGCATCGGAATCAAAACCTGGAAGGTGGAACCAGAACCTATGCAAGGGGTTGAAACTCTGATGCCCCATAATGGGGGCTCATAAACATTAATTTGGAAGCTCTCCCCTGTAGACATTTCAGTCATCGCCGTCTGCATCTGGTTGTACTGGTTCTTGTTCTGTATCTTCAGGATCCTCCGGGTTAGCAGCAGCAGGGGCATCATGTTCAGCAAAATACATCACAACAGTCAAATGTTTAACAACAAAGGAGGGGGCAGGATGGGTGACATGAGTACTCTCTCACATAGCAGGCCAGGCAGCAGGTTGATTTGAAGGGCCACGATGCATTTTCAGGATTTGCCCTCTTCCTCGCGTGCGGGCCCAGCTTGTGCTGTACTGATTGCTTTTCTCCATGTACGACTCATCATGGCAGCTACCCTCTGTTCCAAGGGTGTCAGTGGATGTAGATTGGGCGTGCCTCCTCCTGTTCGAGTTGCTTCCCTTTTGTTGTGGGCCAATTTCTTCAAAGAGTAAAATATTACTTTTTACAGTGTGTCTTTCTGCAGGGTGGGACGTACAGATAGTCACATTACAATTACGATTAGATTAAAAATTGAAAATATTACTTAGACTAACTACTTGACCAAGGTCGTGCCATTTCTTTTTACACTGGCTTTCAGATCTCATGGTATGCACCACTGCGCAGTAATCTTCTGCAACTTGGTTCCAGTGTTTTTTTTCTTTAGGTGGCACTTTTATGCGAACTCTGTTGCTGGTATCTAGCTCCTGCCATCTCTGCTCCATGACGTTGACTAATATCTCCCCTTCCTTATGCAAGAAATTCTTTGTTCTTGGTGGATGTTGTTCCATTGCTGTATTGAATTGACACTTATTTTTCAAAACACTGCTTAATTTGCATGCACCTATGCAGCACCTGTTCTGAAAGTTTAGCAGTGAAAAGCAGCACTCACTGATTTTAGCAGGTGATTTATTCAACAGTGCTGCTAAAAGCACTCCTTCAGACACTTAAAAAAAAAAAAATCACCCAATTCAATCCCAAGCCTTTACAGAGGTCCACGAGACAAATCAGCACTTTTCTTTAATTTCCTTTAAAAATGGCCGAGTGCCAATGTTTCTGGGCTACTGCGCACGCACTCCAATGCGCACGCACAGGGATGCTGGCACGACGTTGCCTCGTTTAGCTTAGCCCCGCCCCCTCCACTTGCAGAATCGGCGCGACTCTGTGGCTTCACCCCCCCCGTGCCGTGCTGTGCTGTGCGCGCTGTGTCAAGTTCCCAGGGACCAGCAAGGAGCACCTCCAAGCTCCCCGCCAACTTTTTACCTCAAGACCGCCGACTTAAAAACTTCCTGCAATCATGGCCGATTCTTGGGCCATCTGTGTACGCCATGCTAGCTCCAATGAAGAGGGGGGGGGCGGAACTAGGTCATGGTGCTGAAAACAGTGCCGGGACATCTGCACATGCGTGCTAGATTCTGCGTGCATGTGCAGTAGCTCCTGGCAGGCCGTTTGGGCAAACACGCGCTGCAGCCTGTATGAGAGGGGCCGAAGCACTCCATCCCTAGCCCTGGCCGAATGGGCTCCCTCATCAGTGGCCCGCTGCATTCCCTAAGGTAGGAGTTCTGTTTTTTTTCTTTGTTTACTGATTGATTTTGGTGCTTTAGGTGCAGGGTTCCTTCTATTTTATTAGTTACTTATTACTTTTTGTGCTTTGTTTGGTGCTTGGTGGTTTAGGGAGTTAGGAGTTAAATTAAAAAGTAGGACCTCAAAGGTAGTAATCTCAGGATTGCTACCAGTGCCACGTGCTAGTCAGAGTAGGAATCGCAGGATAGCTCAGATGAATACGTGGCTTGAGGAATGGTGCAGAAGGGAGGGATTCAAATTCCTGGGACATTGAAACTGGTTCTGGGAGAGGTGGGACCAGTACAAACCAGATGGTCTGCACCTGGACAGGACCGGAACCAATGTCCCAGGGAGAGTGTTTGCTAGTGCTGTTGGGGAGGAGTTAAACTAACATGGCAAGGGGATGGGAACCTATGCAGGGAGACGGAAATAAAATAGGGGCAGAAGCGAAAGATAGAAAGAAGAAAAGTAAAAGTGGAGGGCAGAGAAACCCAAGGCACCATTGGAGCAAAATTCTAAAAGGGCAAAGTATGTTAAAATGACAAGCCTGAAGGCTCTGTGCCTCAATGCGAGGAGTATTCATAATGAGGTGGACGAATTAACTGCACGGGCAGCAATTAATGAATGATATCATTGGCATCACGGGGCATGGCTCCAGAGTCACCAAGGCTGGGAACTCAACATCCAGGGGTATTCAACATTCAGGAAGGATAGACAGAAAGGTAAAGGAGGTGGGGGAGCGTTGCTGGTTAAAGTGGAAATTAACACAATAGTAAGGAAGGACATTAGCTTGGATTATGTGGAATCTGTATGGGTGGAGTTGCGGAATACCAAAGGGCAGAAAACGCTAGTGGGAGTTGTGTACAGACCACCAAACAGTTGTAGTGAGGTTGGGGACAGCATCAAAAAAGAAATTAGGGATGCGTGCAATAAAGGTACGGCAGTTATCATGGGCGACTTTAATCTACATATAGATTGGGCTAACCAAACTGGTAGCAATACGATGGAGGAGGATTTCCTTGAGTGTATTCGAGATGGTTTTCTGGACCAATATGTTGAGGAACCAACTAGAGAGCTGGCCATCCTCGACTGGATGATGTGTAATGAGAAAGGACTAATTAGCAATCTTGTGCGAGGCCCTTTGGGGAAGAGTGACCATAACGTGGTAGAATTCCTTAAGATGTAGAGTGATAGTTAATTCAGAGACTAGGGTCCTGAACTTAAGGAAAGGTAACTGCGATGGTATGAGATGTGAATTGGCTAGAATAGACTCGCAAATGATACTTAGAGGGTTGATGGTAGATAGGCAATGGCAAACATTTAAAGATCACATGGACGAACTTCAACAATTGTACATCCCTGTCTGGAGTAAAAATAAAATGGGGAAGGTGGCTCAACTGTGACTAACGAGGGAAATTAAGGATAGTGTTAAATCCAAGGAAGAGGCATATAAGTTGGCCAGAAAAAGCAGCAAAAAAAACTGAGGTCTGGGAGAAATTTAGAATTCAGCAGAAGAGGACAAAGGGTTTAATTAGGAGGGGGATAATAGAGGACGAGAGGAAACTTGCCGGGAACATAAAAACTGACTGCAAAAGCTTCTATAGATTAGTGAAGAGAAAAAGATTAGTGAAGACAAACGTAGGTCCCTTGCAGTCAGATTCAGGTGAACTTATAATGGGGAACAAAGAAATAGCAAACCAGTTGAACAAATACTTTGGTTCTGTCTTCACGAAGGAAGACACAAATAACCTTCTGGAAGTACTAGGGGACTGAGGGTCGAGTGAGAAGGGGAACTGAAGGATATCCTTATTAGGCGTGAAATTGGGTTAAGGAAATTGATGGGATTGAAGGCCGATAAATCCCCGGGGCCTGATAGTCTGCATCCCAGAGTACTTCAGGAAATGGTCCTAGAAATAGTGGATGCATTGGTGATCATTTTCCAACTGCCTATCAACTCTGGATCAGTTCCTATGGACTGGAGGGTAGCTAATGTAACACCACTTTTTAAAAAAGCAGGGAAGAGAGAAAACGGGTAATTATAGCCTGACATCAGTAGTGGGGAAAATGTTGGAATCAATTATTAAAGCTGAAATAATAGCGCATTTGGAAAGCATTGACAGGATCGGTCCAAGTCAACATGGATTTATGAAAGGGAAATCATGCTTGACAAATCTTCTGGAATTTTTTGAGGATGTAACTTGTAGAGTGTACAAGGGAGAACCAGTGGGTGTGGTGTATTTGGACTTTCGAAAGGCTTTTGACAAGGTGTCTCAAGAGATTGGTGTGCAAAATTAAAGCACATGGTATTGGGGGTAATGTACTGATGTGGATATGAGAACTGGTTGACAAACAGTAAGCAGAAAGTCGGGATAAATGAGTGCAGTGACTAGTGGGGTGCCGCAGGGCTCCGTGCTGGGCCCCCAGCTATTTACAATATACATTAATGATTTAGATGAAGGAATTGAGTGTGATATCTCCAAGTTTGCAGATGACACTAAACTGGGTGGCAGTGGGAGCTGTGAGGAGGACGCTAAGAGGCTGCAGGGTGAATTGGACAGGTTAGGTGAGGGGGCAAATGCATGGCAGGTGCAGTATAATGTGGATGAATGTGAGGTTATCCACTTTGGTGGCAAAAACAGGGAGGCAGGATATCATCTGAATGGCGGCAGATGAGACAAAGGGGAGGTGCAACGAGACCTGGGTGTCATGGTACATCAGTCATTGAAAATTGGCATGCAGGTACATCAGGTGGTGAAGAAGGCAAATGGTATGTTGGCCTTCATAGCCAGGGGATTTGAGTATAGGAGCAGGGACGTCTTACTGCAGTTGTACAGGGCCTTGGTGAGGCCTCACCTGGAAGATTGTGTTCAGTTTTGGTCTCCTAATCTGAGGAAGGACGTTCCTGCTCTTGAAGGAGTGCAGCGAAGGTTCACCAGGCTGATTCCTGGGATGGCTGGTCTGACATGGGGAGAGACTGGAGTTTAGAAGGATGAGAGGAGATCTCCTCGAAACATCTAAAATTCTGACTGGACTGGAGAGGTTCGATGCAGGAAGAATGTTCCCGATGTTGGGGAAGTCCAGAACCAGGAGACACAGCCTAAGGATAAGGGTTAGGCCATTTAGGACTGAGATGAGGAGAAACGTCTTCACTCAGAGTTTTTAACCTGTGGAATTCCCTATTGCAGAGAGTTGTTGATGCCAGTTCGTTGGATATATTCAAGAGGGAGTTAGATGTGGCCCTTATGGCTAAAGGGATCAAGGGGTATGGAGAGAAAGCAGGTAAAGGGGTACTGAGGGAATGATCAGCCATGATCTTATTGAATGGTGGTGCAGGCTCGAAGGGCCGAATGGCCTACTTCTGCACTGATTTTCTATGTTTCTATGTTTACATATAGTTACTTGCACCGATTCCTGAACTAAGTAAGGTCTTTCTGTGCGGACAAAAGTGGACACATACGCTGCCCTAAGTTAGTTTAGTACAACTTTTTTCTGGCCAAATTGGCATGAATGATGTAAGTGGCTCGGAACTCCCCCTTTTGGGAAAAAAAAATCTGACCTAACTAACTCACTCACACTGGTGCAAATTAAATGGCCATATTTTCAACTAAAAAGATATACACGAAAAATTAAGTTAAACAAAAAAAACGGTGCAACTCATGGGGAAATCCTATAGGGCCCATAAGTCCCCTAGTTTTAGTTTCCCGAGTGGAAATAATTCCTCTCCATCCACCTTGTCAAGCCCCCCCCCCTCATTATCTTATGGTTTGATAAGATCATTTCTCATTCTTCTGAACTGCAATGAGAGGCTCAACCTCTTCATAAGTCAAACCCACCTCATCTCCGGTATCAACCTAGTGATCCTTCTTTGAACCTATATTACTGTACCCCAGAATGTAATGGAAGCCAAATGTAGGTTTAAAAATAGTTGAATCTTTGTCTTCAAAATTTTCCCTTTGGGGGAAATTTTGGCTCTGAAATTGTGCTGTTTATGTCGTATTCTCTTTGAAATGCACAGTAAGTTTGAGATTTGCATGTGGGCGAAAGCCTGAACTTGCAGCCTGTCAACGTAAGCGGTGACAGGCCATCCGCAGGGGGCAGGAAAAAGCTGGCACAGTATTGGGTGATTTGCCCACCAACTAGCCAGCAATTGTGCACTGAAGTCTTGATTGATTCAAGCAGGTGCAGGGCAGGGCCTGTTTGCATCAGCGTATGGGGCTACCTAGCCCATTAATTAATTAAACAATTTCATATCCTAAATTATGCACATACACTGAAATGAATTTATGCAAATATTGGCCAGGATTACAGTTTTAATAAAGTTATCAAAAAATAATTTTTTTACTGAGGTTGGTGAAATGAAGATAATGAATAAATTTCCAATTCTGTACATTATTAAATTTGGGGATTCCATTGCAGCCCATTATGGGATTCCCTTTGTAAATGATTGAAATAGAATTCTGCTTATGATTGGAGGACCAGGCCCATGTGATCCCAGGTATGCTTCCGCACCATCTGAATCCCTGGGATCTGTGGGCCATTACCCGGCTCTCTGCCTCGAGGCCTGAGACGCAAGATTTTGCAGCCTGGCCGCCAACAGGTATTTTGGTAATTCTTTCGCGGTTTGGAGGCGTACCTCGGAGATACATCTCTGACCACAATTTCTAGCCTTTGAAGTTTTTAAGTATCAGAGAATCTGGTTCAAATTCCTGCTCCCATTCACTGAGGGAACACAATTTTCACATTGCAAGTTTTTCAAGTGATCTTCAACCTTTGCCCTCTCTGATAATGCTCTATCCTACAATGAAGAGTTGCGTAGAGTCCAAATTGTGGGAAATTCTGACGTTATAAACTGCTTTAGTGTTATGCTGGATACTCTAGACATTTTACATGAACTAAATGTGAAACTTCATATTCAGAGTTCTGTAAGTAGGTCAGTACTATACAGTGCATACAAATTGTAACAAATTACTGCTGCAGAGACCATCTTGTGACAAAGCAATCAAATTTACTCTTCAATGCAAATTCCAGAAGACGGCCATATTCCATTATTGAGTTTCGAATTTAGGCAGTATTTTAAATTAAGTTTTATTATGCATGAAATACTAATGAGATTGCATTGCAGAGCTGGTTCTGTACTTTGCATTATCCGTATGATGTATGTGAGTTACTATCCTATGCTCACAAATCCGTGCATAAACTCCCTGTTCATACATCAGCAAACTTTATAATTTTGCACTTGGTGTCAAGACTCAACTCTACATCTGTGATGTGCAGTCTCTTATACAGCACAGGCTATTTTCCACCTTTTCGAAGAAATCTGTTGATAAGGGAAGAGGCTAGGAAACATACTGGTGTATATGGTCTTGAGTTTCTTTCGATCTACTATGTACCCCTATCACTACATATACTTAGTCTAGATAGTTTGGTTGGCATTTGTGCAGTTATTGGCCTAGAACCAAATACAACTGCGTACACTTGTAGCCATTTGTGTTGGTGTGAGTATATCTTCACCAGTGGGAGTATATCAATGTTATAACTGAATATAATGTGCTGTAGAAACAGTCTTATTTTGTTTGTGAATTTCTTAGTTACGCCATCAGTGCTTATAATGAGACCAGTGAAATCTCAAGTTTATTTTACTGAGGAGAGCTTTGATGTCAGTGGTATTTGGAGAAATAGATACCTAATATGGAATTCAAGATTGTAATTTAGTGTTCAGATGTTAAACTTAATGTACTTAGATGTCTTTTAAACCTAGAACTCTGTCGGCAAGATTGCAGCCACCCTGTTAGGCTCTTGCCATCTTCTATCTTGCACTGGCTTCTTCAGCTTCCTTGGATGTTTGCTCAGTGTGAACCAGGTGCAACCTTGGTTGTCTGTTCAGGTATTTTTAGATTAAGTGCTTTTGTTCTGGTTGGGATCAGGGCGGGGTGGGGTCCATGGGCCTGAAAGGGAGTGCTGAGTGCTTTGAAGTGTTGCTGTTCAATGGCACTCTCTGCGAATTGACTGCTTGCAGAAACTCGTCTCTCCAGTTTGGCTGCATCTGGCCTTTTGGCTCAGGACAAGCACCAATTGGAGAAAAGAAGAAATCTGCATGTTTACCGACCAATGGGCGGACCAGGACGTCAGCCAAGGTGCCGGACTGGCACCATAAAAGATTGATGACGCCGGCCAAAACACAAGCCGAAAGGAGGAATCTGCAACCTGGATGGCGGCCAACTGAGCGGCGAACCAGGGCGCCTGAAACACCATCCGAGTGATGAAGAAAGTGGAAGGACAGACGACGATCAACCGGGACCTCTTCGTGAAGAAAATCTTGCTCGAAACCTGTGGCATGAAAATCGCCGATGTCTTCGCCTTGCAGGACATCCCGAAGAGAGGTTACTTTGATGTAACCTTGAGAAATGTCACCCAATGCCTGAAATTCTGAAGGGATTGAAAGAAGTGAGTGAACCACTGCGATTAATGTTGACTTGGGAACCACTGTTCACCCTCCCATCGCAGAGGAAGCGCACTATCTCAGTGCACATGTACAACCCCCACATCCCGGTCATTGATGTGCTGACATTCCTCGCCAGGTATGTCGATGGGGCAGGAAACAGCATAGACCTGAGACTTCCACAGGATTTGGACTAGCAAGCGCCAGACCCAGGTCACCATGAAAGTGGACGCCAGCGGAACTATCCTGCACCCCCCCCCCCCCCCTTCCAGCTTCGCCATCGGAGGAAGTCGGGGCTACATGGTGAATGCCGGACAACCCAATGTGTGCCCAACCTGCGGGAAAACAGGCCACGTGGCGGCAAGCTGCAAAGCAATCATTTGCCACAACTGCAAGAAGGAAGGACACCAGACAAAGGATTGTAAAGAGACCAAGTACTGCAACCTTTGTGGTCAGGCTGGACATCTGTACAAGGCCTGCCCCAAGCGGAATTTCAGCTATGCGCAGGCAGCAAAGAACATGGTGACACGTGAGGAGAAAGCTGACGATTGCAACACCCAAGAGGAGACCGACACCGCCCTCCTCTCCAAGACACCGTGCGAACAAACCACTGCCCTAGTCGACACTGACCGAGAGAAAGAAGAAAAGTCTGCCACGGCAAGCCCCCAGACACGAGCACCCAGCAGTGAAACCCCCCCCGAGACACCGAGTCCATGGAAGAGGAGGGAGCAGAAGCAGAAGGAAAACAGGAATGGCAGCTCGTCAAGAAGGCGGCCACTAAGTCAAAGGAAAAGGGGCCTCCTGCAGAAACGAGAGGCAAAAGACAGCTAGAGTCCACGACAGACAGCAGTGGCTGCAGCTCATCCGATGAAGGGCGAGGCAAAAGCCCTCACTACCACCAACAGAAGAGGCAACATGCCAGTGCGACCAGCGCAGTCCAGCTCCGGATTTCCGGGAGCGAAGAAGCAACCGATGCACCCCCGCTCCGGATGTCCGGGAGCAACGAAGTAACATACACCCCAGCTCCAGAACGCTGTGAGCGACGACACCACAGGGGATGCACACAAGGAACAACCAACACCAGGCGAGGGCAGCCCAGTTGACATGGAGGATCCCCCGTCCACACTGCTGGCATCACCTGGTCGAACCATCCCCAAGACAGAGGACAACCCATATCTCAGCCAAAGTGCAGTAGAAAAGTTTAAAGTTAACCTATGTATATGGGAACAGGCCACAGGGCCAAAGGACTGTGATCTAAATGTAATTTTTGGACGGTAACCAAAATTTAAAAATGGGTTTAAAGATTGCGTCCATTAACGTGCGTAGCATTAAGTCAACTACGCTATGTGTTTCCACCTTGGGGTACCTTGCCAAGGTCAAGGCAGACCTGCTATTCTTGCAGGAGTGCGGCACTTCAGCTGTTACCGGCAGTAGTCACAATGGTGGTCCCACGGACCATCCGTTTGGTCAGGAGGCAACGATTGCCGTTCCTCCGGCCTGGGCATTCTGCTGCGGGGAGGCCACTTTTGCATCACCGAAGTTAAGGAGGTGGTGGGCGGCCGCCTCCTCGTAGCAGATGTATTGTATAAAAATGTTCCTATGAGGCTAATTAATGTGTATGCCTCGCCTCTCGGAGGCGAACTGCTGGCCCTACTCCAGCAGCTCCCACTGCTGCTGGTGACGTCCAGACCGGTCGTTCTGGGCAGTGATTTCAACTGCATCATCGATGCGGCTGGACGATCTAGCAGAGCCGACAGCAAACTGGACACCACGTCCAAACTCCTGATGGGCGTGGTAAAAGATGCCAAGCTGTGCAACGTCTTCAGCAACCCTGCAAATGGAGCACTGCACAGATACACCTGGTCGAGACCAGACGGGTCCGTCCGTTCCAGAATAGACTTCCTGTTTGTGTCCCAGATGCTCAAGATCAGATCCACCGATGTCACGCTGGTGTTCTTCTCTGACCACTGCCTCCTACTGGCCAACTGCCTCCACAGGAAGACCAGAAAGTTGGTAGGGGAATATGGAAGCTCAATGTGAAACTATAAACCCCGGAAAACGTTGAGGAACTCCAGAGGGATTACAAAGGTTGGAGAACCATAAAACCCCTCTGATTCCCCGATGCACTGGTGGGAAACAATCAAAACAAACATCAAGAGGTTCTTCATCCTCAAAGGTGTTCAGAAGGCAAGAGGAAGACAGAGGGAATTGTCTCAACTCCAGAAGAGTATGCAAAACCTGCTCCTGCTGCGGTCGATGTCGCGGAGGAACTCCAAGAGGTGAAGGGCCAGCAAGCCTCGCTCTTTGCCTCGGAGTACTCCAAAATCATTTTCCGCTCCAGAGTCCGCTCCGTCGAGCTGGATGAGACGTGTTCGCTCTGCTTCTTCCAAAAGGTACACGGGGAGCTCTGTGATCACCAGCCTAAAGGAAGAAGATGGTTCTGTGACGTTTTCACAGCCTAACATGCTGAGGATCAGCAAATCCTTCTATGCCAGGCTGTATGACGTCAAGCCCACAGACCGCGCGGTCGTCCCTGTCTTATTACGGAGGTCCTAGCCGACAGCGAGCGGGAGAGTCTGGACCACCCGTTAACTCTGGACGAGATGACACAGGCCGTCCGTTCCCTTGCGCCGAGTAAAATTCCCGGAAGCGACGGCTTACCGGTCGAGTTGTATTCGGCTCTGTGGGACTGGATGGGCCAGACCTGCTGGAAGTGTACGGGGGTATGCTTCTGGCCAGCAGTATGTCAGAATCAATGAGGAAAGTCATCATTACCCTCATCTACAAGCAGAAGGGGGATAGGGAGGAAATCAGAAACTGGCGACCTATCTCGCTGCTCAATAGGACTACAAGATCCTGTCAAAGGTCATTGCAAGCAGGGTCAAGTTTGCTCTGGAGCTGGTGATCCACCCGGACCAGACCTGCGCTGTCCCCGGCAGGATGATTTCTGATAGCCTTGCGCTACTCAGGGATACGATTGCCTACGTGCGGGACAGGAGGGTGGACACCTGTTTAATCAACCTGGACCAGGAGAAGGCCTTTGACAGGATATCGCACACGTACCTGATGGAAGTGCTCTCCAAAATGGGGTTTGGGGAGGGTATCAGCAATTGGATCCAACTGCTCTACACAGACATCAGTAGCACAGTTCTAATCAACGGGTGTGAAACTGAAAGCTTTCCGATCAGGTCTGGAGTCAGGCAAGGCTGTCCCCTCTCCTCTGTCTTGTTTGTGTGCTGCATCGAACCCTTTGCCGAGTCCATCAGGAAGGATGCGAGCATTAGAGGGGTGACGATCCCAGGCAGCGGAGGCGCTCAGGTCAAGACCTCCCTGTACATGGACGACGTCACTGTCTTTTGCTCGGATCCGCAGTCAGTTCGCAGATTGCTCACAATCTGCGACCAGTTTGAACTGGCCTCGGGAGCGAAGGTCAATCGCAGCAAAAGCGAGTCCATGTTCTTTGGCAACTGGGCCGACCGATCCTTTATTCCCTTCACCGTTAAGCCAGATTACCTGAAGGTGTTGGGAATATGGTTCGGAGCGGACGGGGCGTGCGCCAAAAACTGGGAAGAGCGTACTGCCAAAGTGAAACAAAAACTGGGATGGTGGAAGCTGCGCTCCCTTTCCATCGCAGGAAAGAACCTGGTCATCAGGAGTGAGATGCTCTCGGTGTTGTATGTGGCGCAGGTCTGGCCCATCTCACGCTCCTGTGCTGCGGCAGTCACCCGGTCCGTCTTCCACTTTGTCGGTCCAAAATGGACCGTGTCTGCAGAGACACGATGTATAAATCTCTGGACAGTGGAGGAAAGGATGTTCCGAAGGTGGCCCTCATCCTGATGGCCACCTTTGTGTGCGGCTGCATCAAGCTGTGCACCAAGTGTCACTACGTGCTGAGGTTCTACCTGTCCCCGGTATTGCGAAGGATGGGTCTGGCCACGCTGCCGCGAAACGCCCCCACTAGTTGCACCATGCCTGTCCACCTGACCTTTGGAAAAGTTTTTCAGGAAAAACCCCTTTGACCACAAGGCCATAAAGCAGTGGTCGGCACGTAAGGTCCTGGACGCCCTACGAAAGGAGGAGAGGGTGGACCCAGCCGGGTGGTTCCCCGAGCAGACTGTCAAACTCCTGGCAGAACATCTCGTCGCCAGAGCTTTCACACAAGCACCAAAACGTAGCTTGGTTGGCGTTGAGGAGGACCCTACCCGTCAGATCCTTCATGCACAGCCGGGGTTTCAGAGACACGGCACTCTGCCCCCGAGTTGGCTGTGGTGCGGACGAGACAGTCATCCATCTCCTTTGGGATTGCCCCTTTGCAAGGCAGGTCTGGATGGAGATGCAGTGGTTGCTGTCGAGGTTCATCCCAAACAGCTCCGTAACACAGGATTCTGCTCTACAGGCTGTTCCCAGGGATACACATCGAGACAGACATCATCTACTGCTGGAGGGCCATCAACTCGGTGAAAGACACACTTTGGTCTTGCCGAAACTTGCTGGTCTTCCAGAGCAAGGAGATGTCCACGTCTGCGTGTTGCAGACTGGCGCAATCCAAGATCCAGGACTACGTGCTGAGGGACGCACTAAAAATTGGTGCAGTCGCCGCAAAGCCACGGTGGGGAAGAGCCACAGTTTAAAGCCCTTCCGCCACAGTAAGCCCAGGGGCTGGCATCAGTATAAAATTCCCCTCTGGCTGCAATGGTAAACCCTTTGTATACATAGAGCACCGTGATCTGAAAAAACTTATGCAGTGCCATGTATAATGCAAGTTCTGTTTAGTAATGTATGTTGCAAAGAAATGTAACTGTACCCTCACTGTGTACCGTATAGTGACGCATGTAATGTAACTTGATGAATGTACCACAATGTATTCTGGATTGTATGAATTGTACCTTGAAATGTAAAGTAAAGAAATGTATTGAATGGAACTGCGGTCAGCATCCAAATGTAATGTATGGAATTGCTGACCGCATCCAAATGTACTGAACTACTTTCGAATGTATTGTGCAAATTTTTTATATGAATGAAGTATATTTTGAAATTTAAAAAAATCATCCCATTGGTAGAATTGTAGCCCCAGGAAAATGTGAAGCTATCATTGAGACAAAGAAATCTGCTCTTGCCTGGCTTCTGGTGTGTCTCTTTTCTTTCCCCCCCCCCCCCCTTCAGAGACTTCATGAAACCTCATTTATTTTTTCAAATCCCTTCATGGCATTGTCCCATCCTACTTTTCCAGATTGCACACTACCTTCCTGTTAGTATTGCTGATTTCCTGTATCGTTTGCCTTGCTATGGAAGTCTTGCTGCTTTCCAATTCCTTTACTTTCTGTTTGGTGTCCACACCTTGTAAAGAGTTCGGAGATATTTTAGGTGAGGAGCTCATTGTAAATGTAAGTTGCAGTTACTGTGATTTTAAAACTTATCAGGTTGTAAGGTGAAGCACTTGCAAATTAAATGACTTTAGTTGACTTGAAAATATAGGTATAAATGTTACTTTGCAAAATATAAAATACCTGTGTAAAACAAATTCTTTGACATCCAACAAGAGAAATCTTGCAAATGTTACTATTAATAGAATAACAGCTTTTTGGCGGATGGTCAGTTGAGAAATCCACATCTCAACTTAATTGCAGACTGGTTTCTCAATGGTACGGTTGTTGCTCCCTCTCAAACCTTGCTTCAGGTAAATTTTCAAGTTAGCATTCCTTTGAAAGTACATTCCTCTTTATTCTATTTTCCCCCCCCCCCCCCCAACTCTACAAGTTTTCCTTTATTGTAGTCTTAAACTGCAGTTTAGGCATTTAATATGCGTTCAAGTCTTGTTCTGCAATGGATAGCTTAAGTTTAAAAGTGCCTTCAGTTTCTGAGCTACTTGAGCATAGTGGGTCGTCGCTGCTGGATTATTTGTTGGTCTGGTCGGATTCAGATAATGTCATAAATTGCTTTAATAGTTACTTGGACTTTGGCTGCATTACTGCCGTTAACTCTGATGTGCATCTATTTAGAGTTAACCAAAATGTTGGCAGTTGCTGCATTTGACTGGGTGCAGTCATGCTGTAACTGTAAGATTGGTCAGAAACACATTTGGCTTTGCAGAATGTAACTCGAGTTGACCGTGTGGCTTTTTCCTAGCCTTAACATCTGCCTGGATGGAACCCAAGTTGCACCTACTGGGCTTAAACTGGTAGCCAAAGTGTTAATGTGCTTTTAAATATTTGTAGGTTATTAGATTCTTTTGGGTAGGAAAGTATTGAGAATTCACCATTCTCTGCCATATGGTTTTATAAATAGGTTGAAGCTGGTAATTGTGCCATGCTGTGCATTTTATTAATACCACGTAAAAATTGTAGCTCCATTAATTTATGGAATCTAATTTCTTTTGAATGTGTTGAACACTGAAGGCAGTTGGTCTGTTTTATGACATCATGAAGTTGTTCTGGCACAAAGGTTGTTGCAGAGGTAAACATTTTCAGCTGGCTTGATAAATGATTGTGAAACAATTTATTTTATTAAAGAAAAGTTTATGCAGCTGTTTATTTACTAAGCATAGCATGCAGGTTTCTTGCAAATCGCAGCTCTTCCTTATTATTATGGCATAGAGTTGTTTTCATTTTAGACAGTTTAGAATGTGAATTACGGAATGTGGAATAAATTCATTTCACAGTATGGAAATTTAAGTTCATTACTGCTGTGGGATGTGAGGCTCTTAGCTGGAGAACGGCAGGCAGTCGACAAATTATGAAAAGTAAGTTGATGGGTGTAATGTAGAACTGTTTCTTCAGAGATTGAGATTTCAAAAGCTAATTTTACTTTTAAAAGTCGAATTGCAATGTTAGGCAGCCATTATGACGGGGCCAAGGGCATAGAGGTGAACTGGTTATTGCTTTGGGCCTGCTCATTTTCCATTGGTTAGAACATATGTACTGCTTTACAAAATAGGCAGTTAACTGACATTTGTGATGTAAAGGATACACTCCCAACTATTTATTCCATATACAACTAGTACAGACTGAATTATTCATTGTTTTTGTTTGGAAATAAGTAAAACAAAACTGACAGTTTGAAATCCATTCGTTTTTTGGAAGGGAAGAAAGAGTTTATTGAATGGACCAGAAAGATTTTTAAAAAAATACAAAATGTTAAACGTTTCCATTGTCAGTAAGTACAAGGAATGATGGTTCTGTAAACCTTTTTGTTGCCAGGTAATAGAAACATAGAAAATAGGTGCAGGAGTAAGCCATTCGGTCCTTTGAGCCTGCACCACCATTCAATATGATCATGGCTGATCATGCAACTTCAGTACGCCATTCCTGCTTTCTCTCCATACCCCTTTACCCGTAAGGGCCACATCTAACTCCCTTTTGAATATATTTAACGAACTTCCCCCATCCCTCCCCCCTTCTCCCCCATCCCTCCCCCCGAGACACTGACACAGAGATGAAGACACTGACACAGAGATGAAGACACTGACACAGAGATGGAGACACTGACACAGAGATGGAGACACTGACACAGAGATGGAGACACTGACACAGAGATGGAGACACTGACACAGAGATGGAGACACTGACACAGAGATGAAGACACTGACACAGAGATGAAGACACTGACACAGAGATGGAGACACTGACACAGAGATGGAGACACTGACACAGAGATGGAGACACTGACACAGAGATGGAGACACTGACACAGAGATGGAGACACTGACACAGAGATGGAGACACTGACACAGAGATGGAGACACTGACACAGAGATGGAGACACTGACACGGAGATGGAGACACTGACACGGAGATGGAGACACTGACACGGAGATGGAGACACTGACACGGAGATGGAGACACTGACACGGAGATGGAGACACTGACACGGAGATGGAGACACTGACACGGAGATGGAGACACTGACACGGAGATGGAGACACTGACACAGAGATGGAGACACTGACACAGAGATGGAGACACTGACACAGAGATGGAGACACTGACACAGAGATGGAGACACTGACACAGAGATGGAGACACTGACACAGAGATGGAGACACTGACACAGAGATGGAGACACTGACACAGAGATGGAGACACTGACACAGAGATGGAGACACTGACACAGAGATGGAGACACTGACACAGAGACACTGAGGGGGGCATCCCAGCACGCTGTTGGAGGGCTCCCGGTGCTGCAGTTGGTAAGTAGAAAATGTTTTATTTATTGATTTAAAAAAAAAAACATTATTTCTTATTAATTTTTTTTTAATTGATTTATTGGTTGATTTATTGATGTATTTGTCATTTATTATTGATAATGGCTCTTTATTTGTAAAACTGAAGTGTTTAATGTTTGCAAACTTCCCTTTAAACACCCTCCCCCCCCCCCCACCATTCCCTACGCATAATTTGTAACCTGCGCCTGATTTTTTTAAAAGTGTAGACAAGTTTTTTTCAAGCGTACAAAAATCTTCACTGACTCCATTCCAAGTTAGTTTGGAGTACGTTTTCACTGTGGAAACTTTGAAATCAGGCGTCAGTGGCCCCCTTTTGAAAAAAAAATTCTGTTCCAAAGTGAAACTGTTCTACCTAGAACTGCAGAAAACTAAATGTGGAGAATTCCGATTTCTAAGATACTCCGTTCTACACCAGTTGCTCCTAAAAAAAAAAATCAGGAGCAAATCATGTGGAAACTTGGGGCCATTCTTCCTACATCGAACCTGTCCAATCCCATCAGAATTTTATATGTTTCTATGAGATCCCCTCTCATTCTTCTAAATTCCAGTGAATATAAGCCTAGTCGATCGAGTCTTTCTTCATATGTCAGTCCAGCCATCCCGGCAATCAGTCTGGTGAGCCTTCGCTGCACTCCCTCAATAGCAAGAATGTCCTTCCTCAGATTAGGAGACCAAAACTGTACATAATATTCAAGGTGTGGCCTCACCAAGGCCCTGTTCAACTGCAGTAAGACCTCCCTGCTCCTATACTCACATCCTCTCGCTATGAAGGCCAATATGCCATTTACTGCCTTCACTGCCTGCTGTACCTGCATACCAACTTATAATGACTGATGTACCATGACACCCATGTCTCGTTGCTCCTCCCCTTTTCCTAATCTGTCACCATTCAGATAATCCGCCTCCCTGTTTTTGCCACCAAAGTGGATAACCTCACGTTTATCTACATTATACTGCATCTGCCATGCATTTGCCCGTTCACCTAACATGTCCAAGTCACCCTGCAGCCTCTTAGCATCCTCCTCACAGCTCACACTGCCACCCAGCTTAGTGTCATCTGCAAACTTGGAGATAATACATTCAATTAGTTTGTCCAAATCATTAATGTATATTTGTAAATAGCTGGGGGCCCAGCACTGTACCCCACTAGTCACTGCCTGCCATTCTGAAAAGGACCCGTTTATTCCTACTCTTTGCTTCCTGTCTGCCAACCAGTTCTCTATCCACGTCAACACATTGCCCCCAATAACGTGCTTTAATTTTGCACATTTATCTCTTGTGTGGGACCTTGTCAAAAGCCTTTTGAAAGCCCAAATACACCACATCCACTGGTTCTGCCTTGTCCACTCTACTAGTTACATCCTCATAAAATTCTAGATTTGTCAAGCATGATTTCCCTTTCATAAATCCATGCTGACTTGGACCGATCCTGTCACTGCTTTCCAAATGTGCTGCTTTAGTAACTGATTCCAACATTTTCCCCACTACCGATGTCAGGCTAACCGGTCTACGATTCCCTGTTTTCTCTTTTCCCCCCTCTTTTAAAAAGTGGGGTTACATTAGCTACCCTCCAATCCATAGGAACTGATCCAGAATTTATAGAATGTTGGAAAATGGCCACCAATACATCCACTATTTCTAGGGCCACTTCCTTAAGTACTCAGATGCAGACTATCAGACCCTGGGGATTTATCAGCTTTCAATCCCATCAATTTCTCTAACACAATTTCCTTCAGTTCCCCCTTCTCGCTAGACCCTCGGTCCCCTAGTATTTTCGGAAGGTTATTTGTGTCTTCCTTACTGAAGACAGAACCAAAGTATTTGTTCAATTGGTCTGCCATTTCTTTGTTCCCCATTATAAATTCATCTGATTTTGACTGCAAGGGACCTACATTTGTCTTCACTAATCGTTTCCTCTTCACATATCTACAGCAGCTTTTGCAGTCAGTTTTTGTGTTCCCTGCAAGCTTCCTCTCATACTCTATTTTCCTCCTCCTAATTAAACCCTTTGTCCTCCTCTGCTGAATTCTAAATTTCTCCCAGTCCTCAGGTTTGCTTTTTCTGGCCAATTTATATGCCTCTTCCTTGGATTTAACACAATCCCTAATTTCCCTCGTTGGCCACGGTTGAGCCACCTTCCCTGTTTTATTTTTAGGCCAGACAAGGATGTACAATTGTTGAAGTTCATCCATGTGACCTTCAAATGTCTGCCATTGCTATCCACTGTCAACCCTTTAAGTATCATTCGCCAGTCTATCCTTATCAATTCACGTCTCATACCGTCAAAGTTACCCTTTAAGTTCAGGACCCTAGTCTCTGAATTAACTGTCACTCTCCATCTTCCTGAAAAATTCTACCATATTATGGTCACTCTTCCCCAAGGGGCCTCGCACAACATGATTGCCAATTACTCCCCTCTCATTACACAAGACCCAGTCTAGGATGGCCTGCTCTCTAGTTGGAGCCTGAAAGGGTGGTGGAGGCAGACTTAATTGTGCTGACACTCAGAAGGGTTGTTTCTGTCGCAGATTTGTTTAGACCTGTAGTTCCAGCTTGCATCATTCCCTGTGAAAGTCAGTGAGTAACAGCAAAATCCATTGTAGTCACCGTGCAGATATAAAGGCTCAAATCCTGTAAATTGAATCCAGGTCAGTACATGGGATAGTCTGTGGGCTAGACTTTCCACTTGGTTGTCGATTGCCCAAAAAATGGGCGACGTTCCAGCAATGTTCGATGTCCCAGCCTTACCGATCGCTGGCTCGTCGCCCATTTTTTGGATGCTGATTTTCCACACTTCGATAGGCCAGCGATGTCAAATGGGTAATGCAGAAGGTCAGCAACATGACACTCGCCCAACGAACGGCCAGCAATGTGGAAGGCAAAAGCTTCCCGAGCAACGGCCTTCTGCGCACGCAATTTAAAAAATTTTTTCTGGTTGACAGCATTTCATAGAAGCATAGAAAATAGGTGCAGGAGTAGGCCATTCGGCCCTTCTAGCCTGCACCGCCATTCAATGAGTTCATGGCTGAACATGCAACTTCAGTACCCCATTCCTGCTTTCTCGCCATACCCCTTGATCCCCCTAGTAGTAAGGACTACATCTAACTCCTTTTTGAATATATTTAGTGAATTGGCCTCAACAACTTTCTGTGGTAGAGAATTCCACAGGTTCACCACTCTCTGGGTGAAGAAGTTTCTCCTCATCTCGGTCCTAAATGGCTTAACCCTTATCCTTATTTCGCGAGTTTTGGGAGGTCGGGGGTCATCCACACGTGCAGAAGGTTGATTGTGGTGGGAGAGAGAGAAAGGAGGAGAGAGAGCTTGGATTAAGATTGAGAGGATAGAGAGTTAATCTTTTGGTACAAAATGGTTATGGTTTTTAGAATGAGGGAATTTGATTAGCTGAACGACTAAATTGAGCACAGTAGTGGAACCAAATTTCAGTTGTAAAATTAATTTTCTTGTGATAAAATGCTAATTTTTCCCTCACCAGTTTTCATAACTGCTTCTCCTGAAGCAGCCAGTACCTTGGGGCTTGACTCCATGTGTCCTGTACCCTTCAGCCATACTTCATTTGTGAGCCTTAATGGTGAATGTCAACAAGCTATTTGACAGGAAGAGGCATCACATCTAAACTGAATCTTGCCCATGCCAGATGTCCATGCATGCACACTTCAAATGGAGGTTGCTGGATCACAATCAGGAGCATGGACCTCAGATGTTCCCCCCCCTCCCCTAACCCTAGGAGATGAACTTTATTTTCGTACCACTCCCACTGCCCCAGGTGAGAAGCGACAGCAGGGATAGAACCTGTGAATGTCCTGCCCTGTATAGCTCATTGGATAAACCTGCTGAGCTATCAGTAAGTTCAAATCAGAATCTTTGAATTTAATTTGTTGTAGGATTCGACAGCCAGCTGTTCCATCTGGTACTTGGGTCTTGTACAAACAACAGTGTTCTATTACAAAGATCTTGCCAGCATCAATAACTTGTGGGTATAGAAGCAGGAATCTTTTTGACACTTAAATAATTTAGTCACCTTTTAAGTATTGAATTTTATGTTGAGCTCAACAAGATATCGACAGATACGTGTATTAGAAAAGGAAACCACACCCTAGCGCGAGTCGGTGCCTTTGGTTGGGGGGGGGAGGGGGGTGGTGCTATAATTAATTCCCTCGGCAATCCTATTAAATCTGTTCTGTCAAAGTTTTGACTTTATTTAGTTACCAATCAATACTTTTGCGTTTGCTGTTTGCCAGATGTTCGTGGCCTGCTGTAGCATTACCTTGGATGGACCATAATAATTTGATGCCAGCACCTGGCTATGAGATCTCTACTGGATGTTGTAGATCCTTTGTAACCACCAGATCCTGTTTTCATTGCATAATTTCCAGCACTGGGGAGCTTGTACAACGTTCAGCAAAAGTACTCGTGAATATCTTTGCTGGAAAACCATCCTGTTGTCAAAAATGTCCAAACTTGATTCATTTCTGTATTCGTTTCAATCCTGGAGCTCAGCATTCTGAAAGAAACATGCTTTCATCTGCAAGTCCGAGTCAGTGCTCCAAGAAGCAACTTGAAGAGAATACAGTTAAAGCAGGTCACAACGTTTTAGTCCCTGGGTTCTGGGATCTATTGACATGCCTGAACCTCAAGTGCTTGGGTTGTACTGATGCATCATGAGCCAATGCTGTTTGGCCTTTATCATGAAATGCATGACACTACGGGCCCAAGTTTCCACACGATAAAAAACGGGCGCCTCTCCGAGCTGGGCGCTGGAAAAAATACGCGCGATTCTGGAGCGCTTTGCAGCTCCTTGTCTGTTTGGTGCGGCGCCCAGGGGAGCGGAGCCTACACTCGCGCCGATTTTGTAAGTGGGAGGGGGCGGGTACCATTTAAATTAGTTTTTTTTCCTGCCAGCAACGCTGTGCGTGCGCGTTGGAGCGTTCGCGCACGCGCAGTGTGAAGGAAACATTGGCACTCGGCCATTTTTGTAGTTCTTTGTAGCTGTTTAATTTTTGAATTTTTTTTAAATAAAAGCACATTGCCATCAGCACTTGCAGCCTTCTCACTGTCTCCTCCCCCCCCCACCCCCCACACGGGAATGAACGGGCGCCTCCCCCCCCCCCCCCCCCTTTCGCGGGAACGAACAGGTGCCTCAACTTGTGAGGCTGACTGCAGCATTCTCCGTGGCTGAAGCACTTTCACACAGGTAGGAAGATGGTTTATTTAATCTTTTCTTTGCTTATAAATGTTTATTCAGGTTGGATTTATTTGTATAATATTTGTAGAAGTATAAATAAGGATTTATTATAGAATTTAATGACTTCCCTTTCCCCCCCCCCCCTCCCCACCTCGTTCTGGACGCCTAATTTGTAACCTGCGCCTGATTTTTTAATGAGTAGACAAGGTTTTTTCAGTTCTACAAAAATCTTCAGTTGCTCCATTCTAAGTTAGTTTGGAGTACATTTTCACTGTGGAAACTTTGAAATCAGGCGTCAGTGGCTGGACACGCCCCCTTTTTGAAGAAAAAATTCTGTTCCAAAGTGGAACTGTTCTACCTGACTAGAACTGCAGAAAAAAAATATGTGGAGAATTGTGATTTCTAAGATAGTCTCCTAAAAATCAGGTGCAAATCATGTGGAAACTTGGGCCCTATAATACTAATTATATCACAAGGGGCCCCTGCTGAATAATCTGTTCAGTGTTTCTTTCCTTGCAAATGCAAGGCTAAATCATGGAAGGAGATCTAAAGGGATGCTAAAAGCATATCCTTTGCCATTTCACCTGATCTAGAACTTGGTTGAAATTATTCAGTCATATTTTCAGAACCTTCATTGTTTTTAGTCAAAACATCCTCTACTACTGCTCAAATTCTCCCAGACGAGTGTGGATCTTATTTAACATGAATTTTTGTTTACGAATGAATGGAACTAATTGGAAAGCTCTTTGAGAGCCAGCATATGTAAGATTGGGCCAATAGCTGCCTCCTGTACTGTAAAATTCTACGATGAAGTGTATCTTTGCAGATGAAGTAGCCAATATTTTAAAAGTTTCAAGAAACCTAAAAGTGATCCCAAGTATGCCCTCCAACATTCCCTCACTATACCTATTGTGTAAAATGTAGGTAGGATTTTCTTTTAAGTCAGAATAGCGATCATTAAAGATCCAGAAACAAAAAGCTGCTGGCCTTCACATCCTATCCAGCAGTGACTTCCTGTTGTCATCCCAATATTGGGACAGATTTCAAATCGTTGTCTTCGATTAGCATTTGGGCATTAAGCTACTACTTTATATTCATAAGGACTATCTGGGGACACTTAAATTGATATTTCAGATTCAGATATGCAGTCACTATTGCCGTTATAGTCCAAAGATCAGGTACATTTAGACCAAGGATGCCCAAGTTTTACTTTGTAGTTGTGAAAAAGGAGACTACCAGGCTCAATCTCTCTTGTGGCAACTATCCTTGGACTGTGGCAGTTGTATGCTTTGCCTTCCCTTTGATATTCAACTTGCAGGAGGGATGGGTAGATATCTGGAAGGATCATGCATCCAACATGTATAGATTCAGCCATATTTCATTTGGCATATGTGAGCATAAAATTTAAGCAATTTGCTTAGCTCTTTGCATTCGAAGGAATGTAATGTTGGGTGCAGGCAGCAGGAATTGGGTTCAGGAGCACAGATGGTATTACAAGATAGTTTGCAGAAAGCAATTACATGGAGACCAGAATCATTAATTGTTACGATAAATACGATTCTTGAACCTTCAGGTTCTAAGTATCATCTATTCCCTCTGGATCCTTTACAGAGTCAGCAACAAATAAAGCCTTAATTTGTTAGTGTTGAGAGAACTGGTGATGGAAACTCCCTGAATTACGCAAGGTTTTAGCTCTGAAAGCTGAGTGCTAAATGGAAGATGGTCATCACTTGGCGGTATGATATTCTAGCTTCGTCAGTTGTCCATTTCACTTCGCCTGAAATGGGCTACTTGGATCATGAGGTGGTAATTTTGTTTCAGAACACCGTGGTCTTTTGGTGATATTGGAATTTTTTGCCAAAAATACCGCTAATCACTGCCATTTTTTAAAGACCTAAAATTGGCAAAAAAAAGTGCCCAGTGGTAAAAATTGGCGTTGCACGAGGATTCGCGGCGGAAACCGCGGTCCTCGACAACTTTAGTCCAAGGCCGATTACTGTTGAAAGGCTGACCCTGGGAGAGAGGAGAGAAAACACAAATAGCAAAAAAATCACAACACCTACAAGACCTTGTAACTAAGTAATCGCTGCAAAAAAAAATTTAAAAATAAAAACTTTAACTTCGCTTTTTTGCAGGTCTTCATGCATACTGCCGTTTTTGGGGCTGCAACGCAGGTTTTTCTTGGGCGTTTTTCTCACCCAGAATACGGGTGCGCCGAATGGCCAATTTAAAGCGAGATTGCTTTTTTTCATGCGCGCCAGCAGTCTACTTTTCAGCGGTATTTCAAAACCGCCGCCGCAAGACTTTGGCCAATTTACCTGATCACCTTTTTCTGCCAAAAATGGCAAAATATAGCTGAAAAAAACAGGCGCAAGGCTGACCAATTTCTAGCCCCTTGTGCTCTTGAGGTTCATAAAAACACTTGGAAGGCTAGAGACAATTCTAGCTGTGCTGAGGTAGTTTTTAGGACAATATATAGTGCTTTAAAAGCTATTTATAAGGCAGTTACCTGGAATAACTTGTATGTTTTCACTGAGCATTACTGCATTAGTTCCGGTTGTAAACAATGTGACTATTATAGTGCACAAAGCCTACCCTTTTTTGATTCTCAAACCATGTGTTTCTGTATGCAGATTTCTGGGTAATTCCAAAGTTAACCATGGTCTATGTTGTGATTTACTTGTGAATGTAGTTAAGGTCAACTTGCAAAATTCCGACCTTCCTATCCTTTTGCTTTTCTCTCTCTGGTATTGTATGGAACTGTTAAAGTTTGTGTGTGCGCGCACTCTATATTCAGTTGTGCTGCTTTTGTAACTGAGAATTTAGAATGCAGCTATTTTACCTTTTTAGTGCGAGCCTGGGAAGAGTCTCAAATGGAGACCTGTGACATCTATATTCCGTTCTTTGAGTTGCAGTCTTCCCATCGCTGCTTATATCTGTTGGGCGCTGGCATGAATGGGTGAGACTATTCCAAGCTTGGAAGTGCATGGTGGTCTCAACAGTTTGTACAAGAGTTTTTGAGGCAGTTCTAATGGTTTGTGGTCATAAATTTATTTGAAAAACGCAAGTATTTGAAGATATCAGTATATAGCTAAACGCAGTGCAATAGATGTTTATGGGTTTTCAGAATATTGATAAGATGCCATGTATAAGATAGATTGACGGATGATTAAAGAGAGCATAAAGGCAAGTGGATGTTTTTTGAACTGGTGGAATGTGGTAGTGGAGTACTCTAGGGATCTGCTGGACTTGCTGTTTTCTATTTATAAAAATGGTTTGGTGGACATGGGCATCAGTGGCAATGAAGTTTGCTGATGCTAAATCCTCAAATTATAGAACATGATGAAATGCAAGGAAGTTTGCAGGAGTGGGCAAATAGGTAGAAGATGTAGGTCAAGGCAGAGATACATGGCATAGTAAATTTTGGGTGAAAGGAATGTCCTAATTAGATGCTGAAGAATAGAGTAGAGATCTTCAGATACATAGGTATTTAAGATGGATGTACAGGTAGAAAAGGTCAAAGAATACAAATTGGATTTTGGGTCGATGCATAGCACAGAATACAAAGAAAAGTAATACATTTATAGAAGAAAACAAAATAACTGCAGATGCTGGAAATCTGCAATAAACACAGAAAATAATGGAGACACTGAGTTCATGCAGCATCTGTGGAGAGGAAGGTAAAGTTACCGTTTGACTTGTCAGACCAGGTGTTAAAAATGAACAGCTTATAAGGAGCAACAGGCAGGGAAGGAAAAAATGGTAGGTGATAGGTATTTTGCAGTAACAATTTACATATCCTCTGGTACACATGTTCTTTGTCAACATTGCAATATACCATTATCGCGTCATTTAATTATTTCCTGTCCTTCACCTAATCACATCATCATTTTTTTCCCTCCCCACCCCTTTTCCCTAGCTCTCTCCCTCCTTATAAGCTGTTCAACTTGTCACGTCTCCTGGTTCTGACAAAAGGCTGTCGATGTGGTGCACTAAGTTTACCTTCCTCTACAAATCTGTGACATGGCACCAATGAGTTTCCTATTAGGCCACAGTTGGAATATTGAGAGATTCTGTGAAGCCCATTATAGGAAACTCATTGAAGCCATGGAAAGGGTACTGTGAATATTCTTGAATAATACTAACAATGATGGCTTCTACTTTTGAAGAAAGGCTCTTTCTCCCCTCTTTCCACCCCCCCCCCCCCCAGAACTGAGAGTAAAGGGAACAAATCAAACGGCGATTTTCAAGACTAATGTTTTAAGAGGGTAAACACTGAAAGATTGTTCCACTAGTTGAATTAGTAACAAGGAGTTACAGACTCGGAATTATTACTAGAAAAATGAAGGTGCATGCACATAACCTTTTTGAGAATCAGTGTATAATAATTGTATGCATTTTCAGACGGCATTTGATAAGGGTCATGCAATAAGTCATATGGTACCTTGGGGAATGTAGCTGCATGAATAGAACATTGAAATATTTGTCTCAATAACCTCTTATGAAAGAGGCCATAATATAATTTAGTGCCAATTAATTATGTATTTGAAAAGGACAAATATAAAAGGGATTATAATAGATCGCTTAATTTGAAGAACCAGCATTGTCACGAAGCTAAATGGCCTGTGTTGTAATTTATCTGATTGTATGCTAGCACGATTAGTGACCTTGATGTTTTATTGAGTTTGCTCTGCCTTATTGAGTTTGGTGTAGTTAGGGCAGTTTTTAAGGCCAATTTGTTTCATTTGTCTCAGGAAGTTATAGTGTTGGAATTTTGTCCTTCGACATACATTTTTCTATCACTTTGATCAGGGCTTCACTGTTCAATATAATGAGCTAAGGGCATCTGCTTATCTCGGCAGTTTTGCATTTGGTAACAAAACAATTCGTAAGCCCATTACACAGCAATTGTAGAATACATTTTGTTGTGATAGCTGCTCCAGAACCATCAGGAAAACTTAGAGTTCAATCCTTGGTCTGTGATGTAACCATAATGCACAATGTGCAGTGGGTTCTTTTGGCACTAATTGTAAGGCAACTGGATGATATAATTTGCATGCTTTTACATAGTTACTGTCTTGATCTAACAACCGAAGACAACAGGCACTTTGCTACTTTGTTCCAAGGCTGCGTGACTAGAGCATTTCTCCATGTTAGAAATTATGGCTACCAATGAAATTAAAAGTGGGTGGTATGCTGAATTGACCCCCTTGATCGGCTAATCCCAGATTGCCATGCAACTTCAAGTTACTGATCGTTTGGATGAGTTGGTCGCCTGTGTCAGATCGTTATGGATTCAAGCCCCGCCCAAGGACTTGAGCACACTGTTTAGGCACAGCACTAAGGGTATATTGCATTGTTGGTGGTGTCTTTCAGATAAGATGTTACCTGAGCCTGTTCAGTTAAAAGACTCTAATTGAAGAGGAGCATGGAGTTGTGTCCTAGGGAAGATTCCTTCCACCTCCACCACCAAGATCAGAATAACTGACCTGTCTCATTTGCTGTTGGTGGTCTTTTGCTGTGTGCAGGTTGTCTGCGTAGCTGAGAGTTCTGAAGTCATTCATAAGGATGTGTTAAGGCACTGTCTAAATGCAGGCTCTCTTTCTTCAGTGCTTAGTGCGAGGCTGCAATAAATGGTGCTTACAGAAGGATAAATGTGAATTCCAAAAGTTTGAAAGAACTACTTTGCTAGCAAACCTGTGAGATTTAGTTTTGCGGTAAAATATAGTGCAGTTGGAACCTAGAAGTCGCCACCATCTATCTGAAATTGGAACAAGTTTCTGGGTTACACACGAGCTTCAAGTTTTCAGACTTTCATGTGTCTGCAAGCAAAATATCCAGAGGCCTTCTGCAGTTGGACTACTGCAAGCACAGTACATAATCCAGTATCGTGATGCCCTGTTTTCCCATTTTTTGTCTGTATTCCCACTTAAAAAAATATATATAACTAGAATCACAGTCAACCATGCAATTCTAATTCCATGCGACTTATTTGTAACTCACTTGCGATTCTATCTCGAGTTGGCTGGCAAGCTTCATTGTCAGAGATAGTAATGTCCATAAAGTGCCAGTCTTGATAGTTGCTCCCTCTCTCTATATTGGACCACCCCACACCCTAAAACGAAGTGGACAGATTATAAAATTGATTCACTGCGCATTACAGGTCTGCCATCTCCATCTTCTAGATGTTAACTTGAGAGCATTTCCTCTGCTTGTGTTACTGCCAATGACATTAGGGGTTCATTGGGTGTCGGGCAGGAGGAGGTAATGCTGTTCCCATGCTGTTGTCTCCGTATTGCTGTCGGAAGTTGCTGCTATCCTACACTCCTAACACTTGCCAGCATTCTACCAAATAGTCGTTCAGAAATGACCTTTAATGAAGAAAAAAAAAATCAATCCACAAGGAAATCCAGACTGTGGTGCTCTGCATATTGGTTACCTTGTTTTATTACTGGTTTAAACATGATCATGCTCTTTTATTATAAAAAAAAAAGTTTGCTAAAAAAAGAAACAAGAACTTGAAACAGCTGCAGATCATAGAATCATAGAAGTTTACATCATGGAAGGAGGCCATTTTGGCCCATGTCCGGGTCGGCCAACAAGAGGCTATCCAGTTTAATCCCACTTTCCAGCTTGAGGTCCGTAACCCTGCAGGTTACGGCACTTCAGGTGCACATCCAAGTACTTTTAAATGTGGTGAGGGTTTCTGCCTCTACCACCCTTTCAGGCAGAGAGTTCCAGACCCCCATAACCCGCTGCGTGAAGAAATTTCCCCTCAAATCCCATCTCAACATAAGAACATAAGAAATAGGAGCAGAAGGCAGCCATATAGCCCCTCGAGCCTGCTCCGCCACTTAATACGATCATGGCTGATCTGATCATGGACTCAGGTCCACTTCTCTGCCCGCTCTCCATAACCCCTTATTCCCTTATCGTTCAAGAAACTGTCTCTTTCTCTCTCAAATGTATTCAGTGTCCCAGCTTCCACAGCTCTCTGAGGCAGTGAATTCCACAGATCCACAATCTTCAGAGGAAATTTCTCCTCATCTTAGTTTTTAATGGGCGGCCCCTTATTCTAAGATTATACCCTCTAGTTCTAGTCTCCCCTATTACTTCTATCAACCTTGTACCAATTACTTTAAGTTTATGCCCCCTGGTTGTTGACCTCTCTGCTCAGGGAAATAGGTCCTTTTTATCCACTATATCTCGGCCCCTCAATTTTATACACCTCAATGAGGTCTCCCCTCAGCCTCTTCTGTTCCAAAGAAAACAAACGCAGTCTATCCAATCTGTCCTCGCAGCTAAAATTCTCCACTCCTGGCAACATCCTCGTAAATCTCCTCTGTACCCTCTCCAGTGCAATCACGTCCTTCTTGTAATGTGGTGACCAGACCTGCATGCAATACTCTAGCTGTGGCCTAACCAGTATTTTATACAGTTGAAGCATAACCCCCGCCCCCGCTCTTGTACTCTATGCCTCGGCTAATAAAGGTAAGTATTCCGTATGCCTTCTTAACCACCTTATCTACCTGGCCTGCTACCTTCAGATGCTTTCTGATTTATCCCTTACTTGGCTGTGGTGGTCATTTTCCTGTTTTTTTTTTATATATAAATAAATTAGGACTTAAAAGTATTTAGTGGTAGCCAGTGGCTCAGTTGGTAGGTAGCACCCTTGCCGCTGAGTCAGAAGGTTGTGGGTTCAAGTCCCACTCAGCAGTGCAGTACTGAGGGGGTGCTGTCCTTCGGATGAGATGTTAAACCGAGGCCCCATCTACACTCTCAGGTGGATGTTAAAGATCCCATGGCAATATTTTGAAGAACAGCAGGGTTATCCCTGGTGTCCTGGGCAATATTTATCCCTCAATCAATAACATAAACAGATTATCTGAGCACTATCACACTGCTGTTTGTGAGAATTTGCTGTGTGCAAATTGGCTGCTGTGTTTCCTACATTACAACAGTGACTATACTTTAATTTTTTTTTTAAAGGCACTTCATTGGCTGTAAAGCACTTGGACATCTGGTGGTTGTACAAGTTGCCATATAAATGCAAGTCTTTTTTTACATTCAACAGTGCTTATTTATAGGGGCTGTCGGAAATGAACAGTGCAGCTACTATCTACAGATTTGTGGGGAAGAACTGATGCATAGTGCTTTAATTATATGGGTCTAACAACATGTAATACATAAGAGAATCTTCAAAATTCTGCAGAGGAAACAAGGAGTTTAGAGTCTTTAGCAATGATGCATTTATTTTTCTTTCAGCTGGGGATGCAGACGATCCACCACGAATCACCCCTAACCCAGTCATCAATGGTAACGTAGCAATGGCAGATGGGCACAACAATACAGAGGAAGATATGGACGATGGTAATGTTTTGTCAATCTGTTTAGTATGGAAAAAATCTTTTTTATAGTTGGGGAATTTGTAGTCTTGAACTGGACTAATAGCCACTTGAAATATGACGACTCTTGAATATTCCACTATTTTGACTGAAATCTCCTCTGACATACAGCCGTTGTTTGAACAATATATTTGCAGACATTTATTCTGACATTAGATAAACATGGTTTTGATGTAAGACTTTAAATCTATAAAGTGGCTTGTTGCATTCTTGGCTTGAATTTGTATTGGGTGAAATTTGTTGCTCATCAAAATAGCGATGACCATGCTAATCTGGTTAAGGATGTTTGGGCTCCCTCCTCAAACCCACTCAATAGAGTGCCTTGTACTACAGCCATCACTGTGACCACTCCACACATTGGTGCTGAATATTGACAGCTTGGTGTGGACTTAGTCATTTGATTTGATTGGACTGTACTGACTACCTGGTGTTAAAAGACTATGTTCTGTCTAATTGTCTTCATCGTTCCTCCTTTACATTTTCTGCTCCTCTTCTTCCACACATCCCCGTGCCACACCCCCCCCCCCCCAGCAAGAGAAAGGGAAAAATCAATGAGTTTCACTAAATTTGTGATCCGTAATACTGCATTGTGACCTGGGATCTTTCAGTGATTTATTAAAAAAAACCTTCTATGCTAGGTATTGGAGATTATGTACAACGGTGTGCTGGGGTGTGTAGCCCAAGACTCTGCAATTGGTGGTGGTTTGATATCTTCTAAATTATATTATGTAACTGACTAATGTGTAATAAAGATGGAATAACTGAAGACATTTCAGATACTGTAAAAGTAGTTTCAATTTGTTTCCAGGAGCTACAGTATTAAAAAAAGATCTGGAGACAAGATGATGTGGGAACAGTTGAAGTTACTCCTTTTATGTATTAAAAGGTTACTTCCATTAGGGGTTTGTATTAAAGGATTGCAAAACGGATAGATTTTTGATGTAGGAATATTTTATACATTGGCAAAAGCCAACCAAAAAATATTTTGAACTAAGATAGTAATATGACTTCAAAGTTTGTTTCTGGCAATGAAGGTATTGCTTGCTTAACTCTGGATGAGTAGCAGTAATGATTTACAACAAATGACTTTAAATGCTGGGATATCCTATTGTGAAACTTTTAAGATTAAAGTACAGTTTTGATCATGGGACTAAAGACAATGATGGTTTATATTTTGCTAAATCTTAAGGACCAGATTTATTGCACATATTCTCCTCCAGATCAGATATTCTACAAATGAACACGTATGGGTTATAAATGCCTGCGCAGCTAAACGGAAGATTGAGAATTGCACACAGTTCTAGCAAGGTGCCTCCCCGTGGGGTGGGTGCTCTCTGATTTTTAAAAATCCTGGTCACAAGGAATTTTTTTTCCTACTTGGAGCATGTTATGAGAGATTCCTCAATTCTTCCTCATTCATTCAACTTCTGCATATAACTAGGAATTTGTTATTAACTGTGAGGGAAGAGGAATGACCCCTTTTAAGAAATTCACCATTATGCTATCATTTGGGTCAGGAGATCTTCCCTTCACTGGTTATGACTTTTGTGCACTTCACATTTTTTAGTTTTTATCGTCTGTTGTTTTTTTTTCCTAGTCATGTACAGATTTTATTTATTGTGGATAATTGTAGCCTGCAAAAGTGGTTTTGGAAGTTTCATTTTTTTTTAAAAAGTTTGCCTCAGCTGATGCTTTTCAATATCAGCCCTGAAGGGCTACCTTGGTGGGTTTGGTTCCAGTGCTCAATTTAAAATTTGTGGAACACAGTGAATCCTTCTCTAAACTCATGACTTATCTTTAGCCTGTCTTTAACATTGAGCAAGTTTCAGAAGTCTGAAGCTTGTGCCAAATCTGCAAAGTGTTCAATAAATGCATCGTTTGCTATATTTCAAAGCTAGATTTGGCCAGGGAAACCTAGAGTTCCAATTTTGCTAAGTGCAAATCCAGGTCAGACAAGGAATTGAGTTGAAACAGGGAGTGTGTTAGTGGAGATGCATTGACCATACTGTGCTCTGTGCTAACAATCAAGGAGAAAATGCTGAGGCCCTTTTAGACATGTAATCTCCTTTAGAACTAGTCACAAATCTGTAATTTCTGGTTTTGGCAGCCAGGTAATTGCTGTCTGATGGTTCCTGTCAAATGATTACACCATTGAAGTCAGTGCCCTTGTCTTTGGTGTTCATCAACACAGCCCAATAAAGGTAGCTTTGGTACCATACCTGAGGTTATCATTCGGATATAGGTGTTGCTAGCACGGCCAGCATTTATTACCCATCCCTAGTTGCCATTGAGAAGGTGGTGGTGAGCTGCTCTTCTGAACCACTCGTCTGTGGTGAAGATGCTTCTGCAGTGCTGTTATATAGGGAATTCCAGAATTTTAACCCATCAACAATGAAGGAATGGCTGTGAGAGATGGGGGAACTTGGATGTGATGTTCATGCACCTGCTGGCCTTGTCCTACCAGGGGCTATATAGGTCGAGGGATTGGGAGGCGCTATGAAGAAGCCTTGGCAAGTTGCTGCAATGCATCCTGTAGACTACACAATTCAGTGGCGTGAGTTGATGTTTAAGATGGTAGGCAGATTGCTTTGTCCTGGATGGTGTCTAGTTTCTAGTGTTTTGTGCAGCTGCACCCATCCAGGAAACTAAACAGTATTCCATTGGATTTGTGCCTTGTAGGTTGGGGAGCCGGGAGATGAGTGACTCGCCACAGAATACCCAGCTCTGACCTGCCTTTGTAGCCACGGCATTTATCTGGCTGGTTCAGTTCAGTCTCTGGTCAATGGCGACCCCCAGGGTATTGATGGGGGATTTGGCAATTGTAATACATTTGAATGTCATGGGAAGGTGATTAGACACTCTTGTTAGATTATCTGCCACTTGTAGGTGTAAATATTACTTGCCACTTATCATCCTCAGCCTGGATGTGTCCAAGTCTTGCTGCATTTGGGCCATGGACTGCTTCATTATTACCTTACAGCAGGACGAGCAGATTAGGGTAAAGCTTCCACCAGCAATCATTGCTCAAATGTAAAAGCAAATTGTTGGGCCAAGGAACCCTCTCTGAAAATGTAAGACTTCTTGTGATCTTTTAATGCCTTGGAATGTTTTATTACGTTAAAGGCGCTATATAAATACAAGTTGTTTCCTGCCTTAAGAGAATTTTTTTTACAACAATTGGTTGATTCACCACTACCAGCTCCTTTTAAAAGCTAGTGGCACTTCAGTATTGCTGGTGGTGCTGATTGACACAACTGAAGATGGTATGTTTTGTGCTTGGTTACAGAAGGAATGTGCCCTCTTACCAGATGAAATTGTGGATGAATAGAAGGGGAGTAGTATGCTCTTTGTCCAGATAGTTCTGTCTTGCATTACTCATTTCTCTTGGATCGCCCTGACGCCATCAGCAACTAAATTTATAAACTTAATAAATACATTACCGGGAAGGAGGGACGAAACTAGCCTACAATTCCCATTTTCCCATCATCCTTTTTTATCTTGTCCCTCACCCCAATGGATTTCATGATGTCACTTGTTGCAGACGCAACACTTATAATAAGAATTAGGAACAGGAATAGGCCATCTAGCCCCTCGAGCCTGCTCCGCCATTCAATAAGATCATGGCTGATCTGGCCGTGGACTCAGCTCCACTTACACGCCCTCTCCCCGTAACCCTTAATTCCCTTATTGGTTAAAAATCTATCGATCTGTGACTTGAATACATTCATTGAGCTAGCCTCAACTGCTTCCTTGGGCAGAGAATTCCACAGATTCACAACCCTCTGGGAGAAGAAATTCCTTCTCAACTCGGTTTTAAATTGGCTCCCCCATATTTTGAGGCTGTGCCCCCTAATTCTAGTCTCCCCGACCAGTGGAAACAACCTCTCTGCCTCTATCTTGTCTATCCCTTTCATGATTTTAAATGTTTCTATAAGATCACCCCTCATCCTTCTGAACTCCCAACGAGTAAAGACCCAGTCTACTCAATCTATCATCATAAGGTAACCCCCTCATCTCCGGAATCAGCCTAGTGAATCGTCTCTGTACCCCCTCCAAAGCCAGTATATCCTTAAGTAAGGTGACCAAAACAGCACGCAGTACTCCAGGTGCGGCCTCACCAATACCCTATACAGTTGCAGCAGGACCTCCCTGCTTTTGTACTCCATCCCTCTCGCAATGAAGGCCAACATTCCATTCGCCTTCCTGATTACCTGCTGCACCTGCAAACTAACTTTTTGGGATTCATGCATTCATGCACAAGGACCCCAGGTCCCTCTGCATCTCAGCATGTTGTAATTTCTCCCCATTCAAATAATATTCCCTTGTACTGTTTTTTCCCCAAGGTGGATGACCTCACACTTTCCGACATTGTATTCCATCTGCCAAACCTTCGCCCATTCGCTTAACCTATCCAAATCTCTTTGCAGCCTCTCTGTGTCCTCTACACAACCTGCTTTCCCACTAATCTTCGTGTCATCTGCAAATTTTGTTACACTACACTCTGTCCCCTCTTCCAGGTCATCTATGTATATTATAAACAGTTGTGGTCCCAGCACCGATCCCTGTGGCACACTACTAACCACCGATTTCCAACCCGAAAAGGACCCATTTATCCCGACTCTCTGCTTTCTGTTCGCCAGCCAATTCTCTATCCATGCTAATACATTTCCTCTGACTCCGCGTACCTCTATCTTCTGCAGTAACCTTTTGTGTGGCACCTTATTGAATGCCTTTTGGAAATCTAAATACACCACATCCATCGGTACACCTTTGTCCACCATGCTCGTTATATCAAAGAATTCTAGTAAATTTGTGCATGTGAAATGGCTGAACTTATACAGCCAGTCTACCCATGCCTTGCATGTTGGAAACTACTTGAGCTGGTTTAAAATCCAGATACACACTGGAAGATCTGGACTGCAATGTAAAAGCAGCTTGGGTGTCTCGACTGATTTGGCCTCCTTTTAATAAATCAGCAGGGGAACAGCACACAATGTAAATATGGGAGAGCAATGTTATGTAGCTGCTATGTTTGATGTCAAAACCTGGGGGGAAAGCTTATGGGGAAAACAAAGGCAAGTAACATCTATGACCTTGAACTGATGGGGTTCAATTACCCATGATTATCCTCAATTAACTATTTTAAACTTTCAAACTTGAATGCTGTCTCTCACGTGAGCCTTTAAAGCACCCCTTTCACTCCTGGATGGGGCACAAGAAAAGGCTTGTTTGCTGAGCAGTATCTTTCACCTTCATCTTTCAATCTTAACTTTTCCTGATTTTTCTGAGCCTGATCCTCTAGTTTCACTTCAGCTTTAAATAGGCTTTCTACATTCTTAATTCCTTGTTTGGATTGCATCTTTACTGTGCTGAGACACAAACTCCATCGCACTATCTACTACTCAAGTTATTCTTTTGTCGGATCTCAAACCGAAATTCCTTATCTCATTTAGTCTTCCCTTACTCCTACAATATGCAGGCTTCTCAAACCTAAGCTTCACATCCCCTAACCACTACGGTTTGATTTATTTTGTCTTTCATTTCTTCAACCTTGCTCTCCTGCACAATCCGTCTAGGGCCTTTATTATGTTTCCCAATAACAAGACAAACTAGCATACTGTATCTGTGTCTGAAGAACTTTCATAAGTTTTCCCCCTGAACTGATACCTCATTTCTATAACTTTCACAAAATATGGCCATCATGGAGAAAAATACATCTGGAATGTTGTCTTTTTAAGAAAATTGCACCCATATGTGTGGCTTTCTTTTTCCCCTTCCCTATCTGCTGTTTGCAAGGCTTGTCCTGCACTATGCTAGCTCCCTCCCCTGTTGTGATAGATATGCAAGTCATCAATCAACCATCAATGTTCATGCTTTAACTAAGTATTATCTTGAATTGTATTGCAAGGATGTCCATTTGTCCAGATACCAGTCACGGTCCTGTTGGAGTGAGGATATTAATCTCTCACTCTACTACAGACGAAACAGTGCACTACTTCAGAATTTCACTGCCAAATTTTTGTACTGCTTTGCTTTACTGCTATTTGTATGTGGAGGTTGAACATATGAGGAAAATATTAATTATCTACAGTAGGTATGGTCTTAATTTTTTTGCAAGTTCAACCTCTGCATACAGAGCTCCCTCGAGGCCTAATCCATACTTCTGATCTTACTGTTTTGCGGTTACATTTCAGTGCTCTTGCTGTTGGCATCTTAGTGCAGCCGCCTGCAGGCAAAGAACAAAGCCTTGTATGCAGCAGAGTGGGGAAAGATCACTTAACAGCTTGGGGTGAAATGTTTTTAAGAGGAGCATTATCCCAATTGTTCCATTTTCCTCACCCCCAACTTCTATTTGTACGAGGAATCTGAACTTCTTTCAAAGAACGAGGAAGGCCATACTTATGGTAAGTAACGTGGAGGGCAAATAATGCCACTACTATGCACCCACCATTTGGTTCAAGGAAGCTCTTGGATGGTATTTTCTTTCAGGGTGGTAGTGGAAAAAATTGGATGGAAGTGATCACTGTTGCTGTACACTGCCGACCCATTGGGGCTTTTTGTGAACTGATATATTTTATGCAAATTTGACCCTTCTCATCAGTTGAGCTCAGCTTGCACCCCAAAGCTCTCAATAGAAACTACTCTAAAGAAGCCACCTTACCTTGCTTCCCAAAGAACAGAAACAGTGTAGGTATACAGTGGCTTGTAAGAAAAGCTGAAATCAATCTACTTTTTGGGCATATGTGTAGACATTGCAATGTCCAATTGTAACTGAAAAGTTTAATGCTGAGAAATATGCTTTGAAGACCTGTAAGAATTATTATTTCTTGCTGGTAAATATTTTTACACTATCAGGATGATATTTTGTCAGTCAGATGGTTACTGTGGAATTGACAAAAATGATCTATTTGCTTAATATATTGGATGTATTAACTTTGATTTCTGCTAACGCTTTGGAAACCAAAGATCAGATATAGGTGCCTTTCAACAAGACAAACTGTTAACTTTAAAATTGGTTTTAGTTTTATTTTAAACATTAAAGTTCTTTTTGGTTTTGACAGACACCAGCTGGCGGTCAGAGTCCACATTTCGCTTCACTGTGGAACGTTTTAGTAGGCTCAGCGAGTCTGTACTGAGCACTCCTTGTTTTGTGCGGAACTTACCATGGAAAATTATGGTAATGCCTCGCTTCCATCCTGATCGACCTCATCAAAAGAGCGTTGGATTTTTCCTACAATGCAATGCTGAATCTGATTCCACGTAAGTAAAAGTTCACATTGTTTTAAAGATGGAAACATTCACGCGTGAGCACCTGATGAAGAACCAGCCCACTTTACCTTGTACAGTTTGACGAGAAAAAGGTCAACTGAATTTATCAACTATTAAGGTCTTATGATCACTGAAGTCTGTGTGCGAGCTTTGTTTCAGCAAATTAATGATTTTAATGTGTAAACGACAGATAGCAAAACTGTCTCGAGTCAAGTGATTTAAATGAAATTGGCATTTTGCTCTGCTGAATGCGAGTGTTAGTGAGTGTCAAAGACCCACAACTGCTACTTGGTTCTTTCCATACGTCAATGAACATCTGCAGTTAGAGCATTCTAGTATATAGATGGAAAGTGCTAAAATTAGGTTTAAAACATTCAACCTGAAGATTCTGTATCTTGTGTTGCGATGATGCTGGAAAGGCCACAGTTATTGACCAGTCCTGAAGAACACAAGAAATTGAAACATAGAAAATAGGTGCACGAGTAGGCCATTGGACCCTTCGAGCCAGCACCGCCATTCAATAAAATCATGGCTGATCGTTCCTTCAGTACCCCTTTGCTGCTTTCTCTCCAGACCCCTTGATCCCCTTAACTGTAAGGGCCATATCTAACTTCCTCTTGAATATATCCAATGAACTGGCATCAACAACTCTCTGCGGCAGGGAATTCCACAGGTTAACAACTCTGAGTGAAGAAGTTTCTCCTCATCTCAGTCCTAAATGGCCTACCCCTTATCCTAAGACTATGTCCCCTGGTTCTGGACTTCCCCAACATCGGGAACATTCTTCCCGCATCTAGCCTGTCTAGTCCAGTCAGAATCTTATATGTTTCTATGAGATCCCCTCTCATCCTTCTAAACTCCAGTGAATAAAGGCCCACTTGATCCAGTCTCTCCTCATATGACAGCCCAGTCATCCCTGGAATCAGTCTGGTGAACCTTCGCAGCACTCCCTCAACAGCCAGAACGTCCTTCCTCAGATTCGGAGACCAAAACTGAACACCATATTCCAGATGGGGCCTCACCAAGGCCCTGTACAACTGCAGCAAGACTTCCCTGCTCCTATACTCTAATCCCCTTGCTATGAAGGCCAACATACCATTTGCCTTCTTCACCGCCTGCTGTACCTGCATACCAGCTTTCAATGACTGATGAACCATGACACCCAGGTCTTGCTGCACCTCCCCTTTTCCTAATCTTCTGCCATTCAGATGATCTGCCTTCGTGTTTTTGCCCCCAAAGTGGATAACCTCACATTTATCCATATTATACTGCATCTGCCATGTATTTGCCCACTCGCCTAACCTGTCCAAGTCACCCTGCAGCCTCTTAGTGTCCTCCTCACAGATCACACCGCCACCAAGTTTAGTGTCATCTGCAAAATGGGGCCATTTGGCCCCTCAAGCCAGGATGATGATTTTGGCCTCAACTCCACTTCCCTGTCTGCTTCCCATAACCCTTGACGCCCCTTCTCATTCAAAAATCTGTATCTCTACCTTAAATATATTCAATGACCCAGCCTCCACAGCTCTCTGTCGAAGAGAATTCCAAAGATTCACGACCCTCAGAATTCCTTCTTGTTTCCGTTTTAAATGGGCGATCCCTTATTCTGAAATGATGCCCCTAGTTCTAGATTCCCCATGAAGAGAAACAACTTCTCTGCATCTACCCTGTCAAGCCCCTTCAGAATCTTGTATGTTTCAATAAGATCCCCTGCATTCTTCTAAACTTCAATGAGTATAGACTCAACCTTTCATCATAAGACAACCCCTTCATCTCAGGAATCAACCTCGTGAACCTTCTCTGAACTGCCTCCAATGCAAGCATATCCCTCCTTAAATAAGGAGACCAAAACTACACGGTTGTCAATCATATGTCGCTACTTTTTAAACTGGGTGGCTTGCTCAGCCACAGCAGAGAACATTGAGTCAGCCATGTAGTGTAGGACAGGCCTCGAGTAGCTCTGGGGTGGCAGGTTCCTTTTATCTGAAAGACATTAATGTTTTGATGAAATTTGTGTCTTATGGTAATTTTTTTCCAGCGCTAGCCACAAATTACCAGTTTAATTTCAGAACTTGGTGTGATTTGAACACTCAACCTCTGGGCTGCTGGTCCTGTACCATAGCTAATACATTGCCACACCTGGAGTGCAAAATCTTGATTCGCCTTTTGCTATTCTACTAGATAATGGTGTAACATCTGCATTTGGATGAGACCGGGGAATTAGTAATGGGGAACATGGAGATGGCAGAAACTCTGAACAAATATTTTGTATCAATCTTTACGGTAGAGGACACTAACAATATCCCAACAATGGATAATCAAGGGGCTATATATAGGGGGCGAGGAATTTAACACAGTCACTAAGGAGATAGTACTCAGTAAGATAATGGGACTAAAGGCAGATAAATCCTCTGGACCTGATGGCTTGCATTCTAGGGTCCCAAGAGAAGTAGCATCAGGGATTGTGGATGCATTGGTTGTAATTTACCAAAATTCCCTGGATTCTGGGGTGGTCCCAGTAGATTGGAAAACTGCAAATGTAATGCCCCTATTTAAAAAAGGAGGCAGACAAAAAGCAGGAAACTATAGACCAGTTAGCCTAGCATCTGTGATTGGGAAAATGTTGGAGTCCATTATTAAAGAAGCAGTAGCAGGACATTTGGAAAAGCAAAATTTGGTCAGGCAGAGTCAGCATGGATTTATGAAGAGGAAGTCATGTTTGACAAATTTGCTGGAATTCTTTGAGGATGTAACGAACAGGGTGGATAAAGGGGAGCCAGTGGATGTGGTGTATTTGGATTTCCAGAAGGTATTTGACAAGGTGCCACAAAAGGTTACTGCACAAGGTAAAAGTTCACGGTGTTGGGGGTAATATATTAGCATGGATAGAAGATTGGCCAACTAACAGAAAACAGTCGGGATAAATGGTTCATTCTCGGGTTGGCAATCAGTAACTAGTGGGATGCTGCAGGGATCAATGCTGGGACCCCAACTATTTACAATCTATAATAACGACTTGGAGGAAGGGACTGAGTGTAACCTAACCAAGTTTGCTGACGATACAAAAATGGGAGGAAAATTAATGTGTGAGGACACACAAAATCTGCAAAAGGACATAGACAAGCTAAATGAGTGGGCAAACATTTGGCAGATGGAGTATAATGTTGGAAAGTATGAGGTCATGCACTTTGGCAGAAAAAATCAGAGCAAGTTATTTAAATGGAGAAAGATTGTAAAGCGCTGCAGTGCAGCGGGATCTGGTGTACTTGTGCATGACGCACAAAAGGATAGTATGAGGTACAGCAAGTAATCAGGAAGGCCAATGGAATCTTGGCCTTTATTGCCAAGGGGATGGAGTAAAAAAGCAGGCAAGTCTTGATATGTTATACAGGGTTTTGGTGAGGCCACACCTGGAATACTGCGTGCAGTTTTGGTTTCCATATTTACGAAAGGATATACTTGCTTTGGAGGCAGTTCAGAGAAGGTTTACTAGGTTGATTCTGGAGATGAGGGGGTTGACTTATGAGGAAAGGTTGAGTAGGTTGGGCCTCTACTCATTGGAATTCAGAAGAATGAGAGGTGATCTTATCGAAACGTGTAAGATTGAGGAGGCTTGATGAGGTGGATGCAGAGAGGATGTTTCCACTGATGGAGACTAGAACTAGAGGGCATAATCTTAGAATAAGGGGCCGCCCATTTAAAACTGATGAGAAATTTCTTAGAGGGTTGCAAATCTGTGGAATTTGCTGCCACAGAGCTGTGGAAATTGGGACATTGAATAAATTTAAGACAGAAATAGACAGTTTCTTAACCGATAAGGGAATGTGGGGTTATGGGGAGCGGGCAGGGAAGTAGATTTGAGTTCATGATCAGATCAGCCATGATATTAAATGGCTGAGCAGGCTCGAGAGGCCGTATGGCCTACCCCTGCTCCTATTTCTTCGGTTTATTTGTAGTTTATCCATGAATTGTATGATTTTTGTGTGCTCACGTGAATTTACCCTTTAAATGAAATAAAGAATATAAATTATCTAGTTACAAAAAATCCTCGTGTTTCTTTTTATAGGTCATGGTCCTGTCATGCCCAAGCTGTATTGAAGATAATCAACTACAAAGATGAAGAAAAGTCATTCAGTAGAAGGATTAGTCATCTTTTCTTTCACAAGGAGAATGACTGGGGGTTTTCTAATTTTATGACTTGGAGTGTAAGTGCTGAAGATTTACTTTGTTCTACAACCAAACTTGTTGCATTGTAATCCAAGTCAATCTGCAAATTTGAACTGTGCTAGTCTCCTTTCCTGTATTATTTCAAATCTACAAGAAAGTGGGACTAGCATAGGGGAGAATGCAGGGGACTGACTAAACTTTTAGAAACTTGGTCTAGTACAAAAATGCTACAGTCCCCAAAGGACATGCTTCCAACACACATTGAATTATCCTTTCTTGAATATTGTCAAGAGATCCATAACTCATTTGGCAAGCTTCCTGTGTAGTCCAGGGTTGTCCATATTCCCAGGTACCTGCCTTGGTCTTGGACTGTCGGCATTGATCCGTTCCACCTGAGCCATTTGGAATCTGATTCCTTTCCTGCCAGTGTGTTTTACCAAGCAGCTAGAAAAGGACTTGTGAAGAGCATTACATCGTTGCATTTGGTGCAGGCGGTGACTCAAGTGGTCGCAACATTGATAAAATTCAATTTGTCAGTCCTCTAGACTCTTGCAAAGATGCCATTTTTCTTTGATTAATTTTCAGTGTCTGATCTCATTCAATGCCTCCTCGTTAATTTCAAAGCCCTCAAGGATATTTGCTATGCTACAGGAATTGTATAGCAAGTTTCTATTTTCCCAGAGTACTTATTTTTTAATTGAGTAATTATGTTTTCTCCATCCCAATTACACAACTTTTATCCTTAAGTTCTAATTTGCTTCTTAAGAACGCGTATTGTAATGATGCACGTATTATTGTGCTTAACCTTTTTTGTTCACCTCCAGTGCCCTTTTTTGCGCATCAAATGTCTATTTTACTATTTTCTGTACTTGTCCCATAGATAATTTGGTGATTGCTTAGATTATTTTTCTTGTATATACTTGACAGCTATCTTTTTCCTCCCAAAGTTTTACACTTTCTAAATTGAGCTAATTCTCAGCCATATACCCCATTTAAATGTTAGTTTGTACCCTGGGATCACTGGTGCTGATTTGTCAGATTATCTTCTCATAACATGCTAACTCCTTGAGACGTTCCACTATCGCTATCCCTGTTGGAAGATCCAGATGCAAGTTCTCCCTCCTGGAGTCCATAACACTGCACCGAATTTGCCACTTAAGTTTCTGTTGTCACGCTCGTTTGCAGCTGAAATTAGGCTGGGGTTAGTGCTCTATTATTTATTCATTGTAGTCTGCACATAATCCTTAACTCGTGTATAAAGTTCCAACAAATATCTGCCCTGGTGTTGAGCTGTTTCATTTGTTCATTTTTTTAGTTCAAGTTTTTGTTTTGCTTTTTCCTGAAGTATAACTTACAAATTACAAGTGATCTTGAATACACAAAACTTGCACCCTATCTTTGTCACTTATATCTGCCCTGGATAAATGGGTACCTGTGCCTATTAAATTTTCTTCTATCTTTTGTGGGGAGCAATCCCTGTCATCATTTCCTTCTGGTTATTTCTATCCTTGCACAGGGAGTAGTGTTGCTATAATAATACTTACATAGTTGAGATTTTAGATCATTTTACTGAAATCAATGTGGCTCCATAAGGCACAGTTTAGGTGGGCTGTGAATTATGTAATTTCAAAGAATATATCTATGTAATTTCACTAAAGGCATCCTTTGATTTATTACTAAAGGTATCCTTTGATTTTAAAATTAAGTCTTATGGGAAAGAAAAAGCAGGCAGTTCAGTCCTGTATGCATGAAACATTAAGTTGTTGCTACATTGCATAGAATTTACCAAATCTTTGTTTTTGAATTTAGATGTCATTAAAATTGTAAGGCCAATGATGAGTTATAACAATTATACAAAGTAATTTCAGGTAGCTATGGAGTGAACTACGTTAATTGAATACTTATTTAAAACCTGTTTACAATCTGTTCAGGAAGCAACTGATGCTGAAAAAGGATTCATAGAAGATGACAAAGTTACATTTGAAGTCTTTGTTCAGGCTGATGCACCACATGGGGTGGCGTGAGTATTGTAATTAGAATTATAAAATCTTGGGAATTTTGTAAGTTGACTAGATTGAGATACATTTTACATGAATAATTTGTAATTAAATAAATTGTGCAGACAACAATATTATACCATGGCTTTGTGATTTCTCACTGTGTAATGGATTTTGGTGTGAAGGGGGGGAAGGAGAGTTGGAAACGTGCTTGCCAATCTTTTTCAGCCTCTCTGGATGCATGAGGTATGGGAGAAAATTGGGCACTGCTGAATTTCTGTACTCTATATATGTATTTGTTTTCAAGTCTCTCAAGGGAAGCCATATATTGGAAAGCTGCGTGTTAAATGTACTATTTTTGAAAATTTAATTCTAGGTGGGATTCTAAAAAGCACACAGGCTATGTAGGATTGAAGAACCAGGGAGCAACCTGTTACATGAACAGCTTATTGCAGACATTGTTCTTCACAAATCAGCTGCGAAAGGTAGTGTGGACATTATCACTATGCTCAATCCTGAAGATAAATGGTTGCAAGGAAGAAAAGAAATCGTTACATGCTGCACTTCTAATTTTGTTGTGTGCAAAAGAAATACATGGCATAATGGGGCTACACAGATGCTTCTGAGAGCTAGCAGTGTAAACACATTCTTTAATGTTATGAAATTCAAATAATTAGTATTCTTGCATCAGGTTTGTTTTAAACTTGAAATTAAACTATACTTGCAAGTAAGTATTAGAGCTCCAGTCAGTTATATTTCAGATGGTGGCAGCAGGGGTGCTATGATGGGCTTCTGTGCTCCTGGGCCAGGGAAAATAAAATTGACCAAATCTTCTGATTGCTATCTATGCTGCCCATGGTTGAATAGCCTATTCTCGCAAGAAGATAGAAACATAGGTGCAGGAACAGGCTATTTGAGCCTGCACCACCATTCAATATGATCATTGCTGATCATGCAACTTCAGTACCCCACTCCTGCCTTCCCTCCATACCCCCTGATCCCTTTAGCCATAAGGGCCACATCGAACTCCCTTTGGAATATATCCAACGAACTGGACTCAACTTTCTGTGGTAGAGAATTCCATAGGTTCACAATTCTCTGGGTGAAAAAGTTTCTCCATCTCGGTCCTAGATGGCTTACTCCTTATCCTTAGACTGTGACCCCTGGTTCTGGACTTCCCCAACATCGGCAACATGCTTCCTGCATCGAACCTGTCCAATCCTGTCAGAATTTTATATACTTCTGAGATCCTCCCTCATTCATTCATCTAAATTCCAGTGAATATAAGTCTAGTCCATCCAGTCTTTCTTCATATGTTAGTCCTGCCATCCCAGGAATCAGTCTGGTGAATCTTCGCTGCACTCCCTCAATAGCAAGAATATCCTTTCTCCGATTAGGAGACCAAAACTGCACACTCTGCAAGGTATGGTCTCACCAAGGCCCTGTACAACTGTAGCAAGACCTCTCTGCTGCTATAATCAAATCCTCTCGCTATGAAGGCCAACATGCCATTTGCTTTCTTTACTGCCTGCTGTACCTGCATGCCTACTTTCAATGACTGATGTACCATGACACCCAGGTCTCGTTGCACCTCCCCTTTTACTAATCTGTCATCATTCAGATGATCTGCCTTCCTGTTTTTGCCACCAAAGTGGATAACCTCACATTTATCCACATTATACTGCATCTGCGATGCATTTGCCCACTCCACCTAACCTGTCCAAGTCACCCTGCAGCCTCTTAGCATCCTCCTCACAGCTCACACTGCCACCCAGCTTAGTGTCATCTGCAAACTTGGAGATACTACATTCAGTTCCTTCGTCTAAATCATTAATATATATTGTAAATAGCTGGGATCCCAGCACTGAACCTTGTGGTACCCCACTACTCACTGCCTGCCATTCTGAAAAGGACGCGTTTATCCCGACTCTCTGCTTCCTGTCTGCCAACCAGTTCTCTATCTGTGTCAATACATTACCCCCATGTGCCTTAATTTTGCACACTAATCTCTTGTGTGGGACCTTGTCAAAAGCCTTTTGAAAGTCCAAATACACCACATGCACTGGTTCTCCCTTGTCAACTCTACTAGTTAAATCCTCAATTTTTTAGATTTGTCAAGCATGATTTCCCTTTCATAAATCCATGCTGACTTGGACCGATCTTGTCTCTGCTTTCCAAATGCACTATTACATCTTTAATAATTGATTCCAGCATTTTCCCCACTACTGATGTCAGGCTAACTGGTCTATAATTCCCTGTTTTCTCTCCCTCCTTTTTTAAAAAGTGGGGTTACATTAGCTACCCTGCAATCCATAAGAACGGAGAGTTCATGGAATGTTGGAAAATGACCACCAATGTATCTACTTTTTCTTGGCCCACTTCCTTAAGTACTCTGGGATGCAGACTATCAGGCCCTGGGGATTTATCGGCCTTCAATCCCATCAATTTCCCTAACACCATTTCCTGACTAGGAATTCCCTCAGTTCCTCTTCCTCGCTAGACCCTCGATCCCCTAGTATTTTCGGGAGGTTATTCATGGAGGCATCAATGAGATTCCATGGTGCTATGGGCACCTTTTTGGTGCTGTATCTGCCCCACCACAAATCAATGCCTTTGAGACAGTAGGAAACTACGGCTTGGTGTTTCTTTTCCCCCTCGCTCTTCAGTCCTTTAGCCCATTTTTCTGGAGCATCTTTTTAGTGCAAACTTGACATATCTTAGCTATATATACTATATTATAATTGTCCTTGGTTTATTCGAAGTGGTATGCAAGATGTTACGGAACAATTCTATTTGGCACTCCTGCTATGGTGCCATGGGCTGAATGGCCACTATTGCCATGAGTGCTTTCTTGTGACGAGGATTTTTGAAGTGCTCCTTTAAGGTTGAATACCATTTCAGTATTGAGAACTGAGCTGGGTTGAAGCCATATTCCGTTGTGGCCTGGGGGTAATAGAAAAGTAGCTTATGCTTTAACATAATCAGGTGGGCATATATATGCTTTTGATTTATAATCATAGAATGGTTACAGCACAGAAGGAGGCCATTCGAACTGTCAAGCCTGAAGTGCTGTCTGCAAGAGCACTTCAGCTTGTCCCATTCCCTTGCCCTTTCCCCGTCGCCCTGCAATTTTTTTTCCTTCAGGTACTTAGCTCATTCCCTTTTGAAAGGCCACAATTGAATCTGCCTCGCCACCCTGTTCAGGCAGTGAATTCCAGATCCTAACCAGTCGCCGCGTAAAGAAGTTTTTCCTCATGTCGCCTTTGGTTCTCCCGCCAATCACATTAAATCTGTGTCCTCTGGTTTTTAACCCTCTCTGCCAATGGGAACATTTTCTCTCTCTCTCTATCTAGATACCATGATTTTGAACAGCTCTATCAAATCTTCTCTCAACCTTCTTTGCTCTAAGGAGAACAACCCCAGCTTCAGTTTATCCACATAACTGAAGTTTCTCATCCCTGGAACCACCTTGTAAGATTCTTGTAAATCTTCTCTGCACCCTCTGAGGCCTTCACATCCTTCCGAAAGAGCAGTGCCCAGAATTAGATAAAAAGTTGAGGTTCGAAACAATGTTTTATACAGGTTCATCACAACATCCTTGCTTTTGTACATTATGCCTCTATATATGAAGCCCAGGATCCTGTATACTTTAATTGCTTTCTCAACCTGCCCTGCCATCTTCAATGATTTGTGCACATATACTCCAAGGTCTCTGTTCAAGCACTCCCTTCAGAATTGTACCTTACAGTTTATATTGCTTCACTTAGTTCCTACCAAAATATGGACCAGGACAGCTTTGAGATAGTAAGTTGGTGCTGCTAAAGAGTTTGTGTGCATGCGGCAACACATAGTGTTGAGCGTGGATCTCTGGATGCAGCAAGATCAATGGTTTGAGGAACGTTGAATATCTTCGCCATATCTGTATTCATGGGTGGATCCAGAACATGAAGGGTAAAATTTTAGTTGGAATCCACATGGAATAAGCCTGTGCTGAAGACAGTTGCTGAGGGAAGAAATGTGGCTGTCAGTGATTTTTGGTAGATACCTGATCAAACATGAGAAGAGAAACAAAAAGCAATGAAGATAAACAAGGTAAAAGAGACAAATGGAAATCCTGTCAGGAAGAGCAAAACTCCTTTAAGGTGGGCATTCCTGGAAGAGAAGTGGCAGTGAGTTAAAGACTAATACAAAATCAAAATAGTGCAGATGGTGGAAATACTCAGGTCAGGCAGCATCTGTGGAACGGGATACAGAGTTAACATTTCAGAGCGATTATCTTTTGTCAGAAACATTTGGGCTCAATTTTCCCCAAAGCTGTTTCTTGGCATACTTGAGTTTTTTTGGCGCTGCCTAGCCTGTCGTTTAGTTTTGGGGGTGGAGCCTTGATCTGCACTAAAAAGATCTGGTTGCCACGGGGCTGAGGCTGGAAAGTGAAACAAAAACAGCTCGCAAACCTGCACAAGCACATTAAAATATATTGCAGCAACTTACCTCCATTAAGTTATTAAAGTGCCCCGTGGCTCTCTTTCCCCCCCCCCCACCGCCTGGCCAGTGCCGGACCCCGCTCCTATCCCAGGCCGAAGAGATTCCCGATCCCCGCACTCCTATCCCTGGCTGAATGGCCTCCCGGTCCCAGTCCCCGCGCCTATCCCTGGCTGGCCTCTCCCCTCCTGGTCCCTGTGCCTATCCCAGGCCAAATGGCCTCCTCCCTCGTGGTCGATGTCCCTCCCCCCCCCCCCCCCCCCCCCCCCCCAACCTCGCGCTCTCCCACTCTTACACCTCCTGCTGCTGTCTGGGCATCTCTGTGCTGATTTACTTACCTGTGCCGATTTCTTTAACTCACCAGAAGGTTTTTAATGCAGAGGCCACATATGCTGGTTAAGAACTGGAGTAACTCTGAGCTGGCCAGAATTGGTGCAGGTGGCAGATTTTACCCCTTGGAGGTCCAAAAAAACGAACCTAAAAAAACGTAACTAACTTTTAAACTTAAGCCAAAAAAAAAGCGCAAATCACTGGGGAAGATTGAGTCCATTAGCTGTTTCTCTCTCCACCAATGCTGTCTGACCTGAGTATTTCCAGCATTTTCTGTTTTATTTTAGATTGTCAGCATCTGCAGTGTTTTGTTTTTGTGATATACAGGTTTAGATAGCATCAGATTTGTGGATGTGTGAAGTGCTGCAGGACTGTTGGTGGGGCCCTTTGGAATTATACACAGCGTAAGACATCAATCACATTCAGAACAGGAACAAAATTGGGTTAGGGTGGGGGGAAGGCTTGCCATTGGCCTGAAAAGCAGACTGAATAAACCCAAAGGAGCCTGCGACTGATGTCAGTGCAAATATAGGAGATGCTTTGTATATTAATTAAAATATACTGAGCTTGGAAATGCTTCCTCCAGCAAAACTGATACTGTACTTGCCAGGGCTGAGTTTTTATTCACTTTTGTTTTGTCATACTTTTCATAACTCCAATTATACTGATTGATTTTCTTTGTTTTACTTAGGCTGTCTACATGATGCCAACAGAAGGGGATGATTCATCAAAAAGTGTACCTTTAGCATTGCAAAGGGTGTTCTATGAATTGCAGCACAGTGACAAACCAGTTGGAACCAAGAAACTGACAAAGTCTTTTGGGTAAGTAGGAATAGTTACCTCTATGGAAAAAGTTTTGGACTACTTACTCGGCATTGTCATTTTTCATTTCAACCAAGTTTCAATAATCGGTCACTCACCAGTCTACACACGCAAATAGGATACTAGCATTTGTATGGTGTGTGATAGCACTTTAATCACTGCGCTTTGTGATTACTGACTGTTCATAATTAGCATAAATGTATGCAGAATTTGTACCATGTGTGTATCTGGTTAAAGTTGCAGTGTAACTTGCAAAACCTATTAACTTGCGAAACATTAGACTATTACAATTTATTAGAATTGGTCAGTGTTATCCTAACAATAAATGCTGTATTAATATTTCCTCATAGCTGGGAAACACTAGACAGTTTTATGCAGCATGATGTCCAGGAGCTGTGCAGGGTGGTAAGTAGATTAATTTTAGTTGGTACGTTTGGAAACTGTATAGAAAATGTATATCGTTTAAGATTTAACCAAGCTTAACATTTGGGATCTCCAAGCTAAATTTTTGATGTGGCAGTAATTACTACTGTATCCTGAGTATCAAGTCTTAAGTATTTGTGCAGAGCCTGTTCTTCTCAGTACCTGAGGTGCCTCATTTATAGCTTTGGAGTTGAACAAACTTAAATTATTGTGAATGATTTGGATTCCGCTGCTAGCTGTCTTGTTAAAATACCTGCCATCTCATCTCAGTCACTATCCTACTTGTTTCCATGTTCTTCACTTGTCAGAATGTGAGGTGGTGGGGTAGAAAATTTTCCATTGCTGTTGTTTTGTCAGGAGATGTGGTTCTGTAGGGCTGGGCTGCTGGATTCCTGTGTAGTAGTCAATCTGTTAGACGTTGTGGAATTTTGTTCAAATAATGTACATTAAAATTCAGAGAAAAAAGGAAAGACTTGGATTTATATAGCGCCTTTCACAACCACCAGATGTCTCAAAGCACTTTACAGCCAATTAAGTATTTTTGGAGTGTTGGCACTGTTGTAATGTAGGCAGCCAATTTGCACACAAGCAAACTCTCTCAAACAGCAATGTGAGAATGACCAGATAATTGTTTTTATGTTGATTGAGGGATATATATATATATAGGCCAGGACACCAGGGATAACCCCCCTGCTCCTCTTTGAAATAGTGCCACTTAAACCGAGGCCCCGACTGCCTTCTCAAGGTCTCATCCGAAAGACGGCACTTCCGACAATGCAGCACTCCCTCAGTACTGCACTGGACTACCTAGTTTTTTTTGTGCTCAAGTCCCTGGAGTGGGGCTTGAACCCACAACCTTCTGATTCAGAGGTGAGTGTGTTAACCACTGAGCTACAGCTGACACTGAGCTCTGAGCAGGAACCTTAATAGCCACAAGGATGGTTTAGTGTTGATATTTTTAGAACTATCAAAACTGGGTATGAAGGTATTGGAGCTGATGGGTAAAAATGGGTATGGAGTATTCCACTTGGCGGCAGCAGGACTCTCAGCAAATAGTGGAAATGATTGAACCATGAAGTAAATTGAAATTGTGTGTGCCCGTTTTCTGTTATCAGCTAGCTCTATTTGTTGCTTACTGAGGACTGTAGGTGGCAAAAGTTAGGTACTGCAACATTATTGTACTAATTGTATGGTTCCTTAAAGCCTGAAGATTTTGACACTAAGTTGGCAGCGAGGTTCTTGTATGTCTGTTAAGTGTTCATTATTTTCCGAACTAAACTATTCCATTGCCAGTGCAAACAATCACTTGTGTAAATGGTAATTTTACGAGTCAGCACTGCTTATGGAAAACTTCAACTGCCGGTAGCAAATATTTGAGCACACCGTAGCCATGAATTCTTGTTATGGTTGGAAAATCACGAGCACATGACCAAATTTGATGTGCACTGTTTGTGGCAGGATTTACTGCTGACACCATAGATTTGTAAAACTAGCCCAAGTTCCAGTAATAGCATTTTAGATTTTTCTTTAATCTGCATTGTTGAGGAGCTTTAATCTAGAAAGTTTTGCAGCAAGCGTTAATTGATCTGACAATAGAATTATTGAACTCACGACTTTTTTTTTTCTAGCTACTTGACAATGTTGAGAATAAAATGAAAGGGACCTGTGTCGAGGGCACAATTCCAAAATTGTTCAGAGGAAAGATGGTGGTAATTTATGGTTAATTACTCAGTCATGAAATTTGGATAAATTTTGTTGCTTTTGACATTAGTTAACATTTTCCTTTTTTTTTAGTCATATATTCAATGCAAACATGTGGAGTATCGATCTGAGAGAATAGAAGATTATTATGATATTCAACTTGGTATAAAGGGAAAGAAAAACAGTGAGTATAAGTATTCTATCACATATTTCATTCATAAATTTAGAATTGCAGCAAATTAACAGCTGACTTTTTTTGTTCTGCAGTATTTGAGTCTTTCAAAGATTATGTAGCAGTGGAACAGCTGGATGGAGACAACAAGTATGATGCTGGCGAACATGGTTTACAGGTATATTTGTTTCTGACCTTGATTAACAATTTAAAGTGGATTCAAATGAATGTACTTAATTTCTGAATTATTTAAATAAAATTTATTTTATTGAAAACACGAGTTTCAATCTGGATTTCCAAATGGCTGTTATTTCAATAATTTTGATGAGCTTTATATCGTGTGTGGGTCAATTGAAATTTCTGCATTTCATTGTAAATAAAATCATTACAAAGGTGTAATTCTATTACAGCTGTTTTGTTATCTGCTGCCCTTTTTGTGAGTTTGATCATGTTTTACTCTAGGCTCACTGAGGACTACCTGGACCAATTTGGTCCTAGTTGCCAATAACTCCTGCTTTTGAAATCTAACCAGTATTATGCATCTGATCCAGTAATTTAACTCGTACAGCACCTGTATTGGTTGACTTCCATCATTCTAAAAACTCAGTACAAGGCTGTATTTCAATGGGTTATAGCACTGACCGAGCACCTCAGATTTGTAGTCATTAAAAAGAATTCACAACTGCTTCTGATATAAGGCTCATCACTTGCTAGTCTGCTTCCAATTTTGGCACTGCGTGTAGGTCTCCAAGCATTGGATAGATACCGCAGACTTGATGTATTACTCTGTTCTCTCACTAGGGGAAATTTAGTCTCGTCTGCATCAAATACGGTGTTAAGCTCATGATTTTGGGGGTCATGTATGAGCTTATATTTATATATTCTGTGTACAGGATGCAGAAAAGGGTGTCAAGTTTCTTACCTTTCCACCAGTGTTGCATCTTCAGCTTATGCGTTTCATGTATGACCCACAAACTGATCAGAATATCAAGATAAACGACAGGTAAGCAGACTTGTATTTTTGTCCACATTGACTGTCTTTGTACTAGGTTATTGTTTTGTGCATTAAACAGCCACAACCCCCCTCGTTCCAAAGAAGACCCAAACCTGAAATTTGATGATGCATCCTAATTTCTAATTGACATCTATACATCTTGGCAACAAGATTAAAAGTAGTTTATAATTGGTCGAATCAGCGTGGTGGTTTTGTTACAGCTGTGGCTGTCTTATGTTGTATAAGGTGAAAGATACATATAGCACCAGTGAATTTTGAGTCAGCACAGATGTAATTGATGTAAACTGCCTTGTTACAATTGTTTATTAAATTACACATGCATTCTGTTGTCTCTAGTTTTCAAAAGGTTATTTTTGATGCAACTTTCTTATGGTCCTCTGTTGTAAGGTGTGACAAAACAGTTGGTGCATCATTTTTGTTTACTTAATGCCCCTTAGTTTCCCCTTAGTAATTACAGCCATGAAGATGGGATGACCTGGTATCTGGGCTCCATCATTCCTGCATCATCACTGACCACTAAGTGGTATGTGAATGACCTAGGGTAATTTACCCCTCTATTGTTTGTCAGTTTCTTTGAGAAAGGCTGGGCATAGTGAGATTGAGACCACTGAGGAATGTGACCGGAAATTGTGTTTGCCACTTTGTCACTGCACATTGGATCGACAGTCCATTGAGCTGCTCTGCAATTAGATCTTTGATGCATCTGTTACAAGTTTTGTTTTTTGGGCGGTTGGTGTGTATTTATGGGTCCTAAGGTTTACATTGGAAATCTATATTGAAGAAAGGAGCTGATAGTGAAGAAAGAGAATCTGGTAAGGAGAAGAACAACTGAAAGAGTAACTTATATCGGAGAGTTGAGTACTCCCAAGGGGGAAAATGAACCGACTATCTGGTATAAATGAGAAACAGTTGATGCATTTATTTAATGCACTAAATACTACTGACAAACCTATTTGAAGAGTAGCTTGTTTACTATTGCATGTTTGTTTCAAAAATGTGTTGTGATTAATCAAATTATTATTATCTCTGAATGAATACCTTTTACATTTAATGGTCTGTGAAAATGCAATGCTTATTTGCAGGTACTAATTGTGAGAAAGCTAAGTGCAAAGAACATGATAGAAGTGGTTTCTTTACAGTTCAACTTTAATCAGCTGGCTTTGTACTCTGATTTTAAAAGGAGCAAATACATGAGCAGAATATGATTTGGAGAAAGCTCATTTTGTTTTGAGCAAAAGCCATTGTTCAAGCAAGATGTAGCATATACATGCACTGCGTAACTAATTTTCAACTTGTTTGTGTCATTTAGAAGCTTAGGATCCCTTTTAATTCATATTTGTGCCACCTTTTGTTCAGATTATTCCCCATTGTATGGTCAATACATTTATAGACATTGATAGACTATCTCTGCTTAATTGAAGATTAAAAAAAAATCTCGTATGATTTAAACTGATCAATCAGCATGCTGGAAATTTCACTGCATACACTTTGTAAAACTGCATTCCCAATACAGTTGTGGGAATAAATTGCCTCAATGTCACTAGCAGTAGGATTTTCAAAGATTTTAAGCATGAATAAAGTGGACTTCAATCAGTGTTCTAGATTTTATACAATGTGGAAATTGAGTCTGTTTTATCCTCTCTGCAATCATCTCAATGTAGAAATAGGAAATAGTTCCTGTAATACATTGCATTAATCAAGAACAAATGAACTTGGGAGTAGGCCATCGGGTCTGCTCCATATTCAGTAAGATCATGGCTGATCTTTAGCTTCAACTCCTTTCCTGGCTGGTCCCTATAATCCCTTGATTCAAAAAAACATTCTATCTCTGCCTTGAATATACTCAACAACTCTGCATCCACAGCACTGAGATAGAGAATTCCAAAGATTCACAACCCTCTGAGTGAAGAAATTCCTCCTCATCTGTCTTAAATGGCCTACCCTTATCCTGACACTATGCCCCCTAGTTCTAGACATTCCAGCCAGGGGAAACTACCTCTCGGCATCTACCCTGTCAACCCCCCCTCAGTATCTTGTATTTCAATGAGATCATCTCTCATTTTTCTAAACTCCAGAGTATAGGTCCAATCTACTCAATCTCTCATAGAAAAACCCTCTGATCCCAGGAATCAATCGAGTGAAACTTCATTCTACTGCCTCGAAGGCAAGTGTATTGTTCCTCAAAACTGCACAGTACTTGAGATGTGGTCTCAACCAAAACCCTGTAAAATTATAGTAAGTCTTCCTTACTCTTGTACTCCAACCCACTTGCAATAAAGACCAACATGCCATTTGCCTTCCTAATTGCTTGCTGTACCTGCATGTTAACTTTGTTTCCTGTACGAGGGCACCTAAATCTGAACACCAACATTTAATAGTTTCTCACCATTTAAACATGAACCTCTTTTTCTAATGCTTCCTACCAAAGTGAATAATTCACTCACTTAACCTGTCTATATCCCTTTGCAGGCTCTTTTGTGGCTTCCTCACAGCTTACTTTTCCCATCTAGCTTTGTATTGTCAGCAAATCTGGATACATTGCACTCAGTCCTTTCAATCATATCTTAATATAAATTGTAAATAGCTGAGGCCCAAGCACTGATCCTTGTGGCAGCCCACTAGTTATAGCCTGCGAACTGGAAAATGATGCATTTATCCCTACTCTATTTTATGTCCATTAACCAATCCTCTATCCATGCTAATATATTACCCCCAACCCCATGAGCCCTTCTCTCGTGGCGCACTTTTTATGTGGCACCTTATCAAATTCCTTTTGAAAATCCAAGCATACCACATCCACTGGTTCAACTTTATCTATCCTGCTAGTTACATCCTCCAAAAACTCTTAATAAATTTGTTAAACACGATTTACTTTTCATAAAACCACGTTGACTCTGCCTAATCATATGACTATAAGTGCCCTGTTACCACTTCCTTGATGGATTCCAGCACTTTCCCAACGACTGATGTCAGGCTAATTGGCCTGCAGTTAGTTCCCCATTTTCTCTCCTTTCCATTTGCTACATTCCAATCTGCTGGGACCGTTCTAGAATCTTGGGAATTTTAGAAGATCACAACCAATGCATCCACTATCTCTGCAGGCACATAATCAGTTCCTTCCTGTACCATATCTGTAGCCAACTTTGTCTCCCCTCTGACTGAACCTGTAAATTGTTCTTGTGACTCGGTACCAAATCACGATTCATTTATTTTTTTAGTTTGCATCTTGCAGATGCACTAAAAAAAATAAAGTATAATTCATCAACCTTTTCAGGTGCTTTTGTTTTTGAAATAGCTTTCAGAAATTCTGAATCTTTTGGAATGCAGCATACCATCAGCCAACCTGATCGTGTCTCCATCTACTTGTGCAGCAGAATTCTTCCCTATTGTCTGTTATCAGTTTCTTGGGGAAAGTCATGATATGGTGGTACAAAACATTTTGAACATTTAATTTTCAAAATTTTTAGGTACACAAGAGTTCAGGTATAATGGCAGTCACTGCTGCTGATCAAAACGGTTATACAAATTATAGTCAAGTTGAACTAGCATTTTATTATAATGACCTCTTGTATTGTGTAATCACTGTCTTGTATTATCACCATAGTTTCAAAGAATGAATGCAAATGATCTCTTGGGTGGGGCTTTGCATGGTTTGTGCTCTACCAGAATTGTTTGTTCACTGTATTTTGAGTCTGTTTTCTGTTGGTATTGTACATATAGTAAAACTGCAGTCCTAGAAATAGGTTGTTAGTACTGAACCCAAATTATCCCAACTAGTTTTGGACACTTTACATACTTGCTGAAATATAAAATGTGCAGTTTTCTCCTCTCAGTATTATATTTTTCTAAGGGCAATTTAATTTTATTTTTTAAGGTTTGAATTTCCTGAGTATTTGCCCCTAGACGAGTTTCTGCAGAAACCCGATCCCAAGGATTCTGCTAATTACATACTACATGCAGTGTTGGTGCACAGTGGAGATAACCATGGTGGACATTACGTAGTCTACCTAAACCCTAAGGGTGATGGTAAAGTGAGTATATAAACCACTGATGAAGTAGTTACACTTGATGGGCGTGTTATTGATGAGCAAGCCCAAGTAACTGTTCGGGTGTTGCATAAAATGTTGAATTTGTGTGGAAATTTGAACATTTTTAATATAACCCATTTAAGGTAATTGATTACAATTTTGTAATTGGCCTAACAGAGTTTAGCTCCTGATCAGTTTACTAGGGCCATCATTTTTTTGTGCTGTGAGTAGAAGGATCAACCTTGGATATATCACATTTAAAACTGTCCCCTAGGGCAGTTAAAATTTTAAGTTTCTGGATCATTGTGGATTGATTTTTAAAAACTAGAAATAGCTATTGCATTTTTGTTCAGAGAAGACCAATTTATTTTTATACATCAGTTAGCTACAAACTTGCAGGAACAAAGTTTCAGTGCACAGGTTATTTTAAAACTTAATTTATTCTATGCAAACATTAAATTTTTTCCACATTGCAGTCATCCAATGATAGCTGTTGAGAACAAGATTATAGTGAAATGTGATGTTAAATACACCTGTGATCAGGGGCTTCAAGCTGTTTAGCTGGGAAATTGTTTTTCTTTTTAAAGGTTGCAAATTTGATCTTGCATACAACTTTGCTGCAAATTGAAGGAGGCTGCTTTTAACAAATTATTCAAGTAGTAAATGTTAATATGGGAATGTTAGTATTTACATTTTTGTTTCTCTGAATATTTTTAGGGAAAGAAGTTACTTTTAATCATTCCTCTTTCAAATACAAAAAAATGAAATAAATCTTTACTGTTTCAGACTTTATTTTTCTGTTCAAAGATCAATTTGCATTTCTAGTTTCTTGTAATTTTTAAAACTCTGATGTTGTAAAAATAATGGTGACTGATGCACCTGCATACTATATACGTCTTTAACAGAAGTTGGAGTCCAAGAGTGGTTTGTGATTCAAACTGCTTCTGTTGATCAGCAGTTGAGTTTGTGTAGAAATTTGAAGAAAAATGTTTATAACCCATTTAAGGTAATTGATTACAATTTTGTAATTGGTCTAACAGAGCTTAGTTCCTGATCAGTTTGATGGGCCACCATTTTTTAATTCAGTTTTAGGCTGCTATGTAGAAATGACAAACATCACTTGCAGGAAAATCTTGTCTTTAAACTGGCTTTTCTGGTGGCTGATCACAGTTGCAGTTAAGCACAAGTTACACAGCTCTGATCATGCTCGCTTTCTCAGCTGGGTGCTTAGTTATGAACAGCCTGCAATGGGAAAATAATGCTTTATCTCTTGCACTGATTTTTTAAAACCAGTTCATTTTTTTATGGCCAGCAAACCTTCGGGAAGGTGTGTGACATTGGAAACTTTACTGCCTAGGTTTAAATGCTGTTTTGGTCTGACCAGTGTACTGCATTACACGCATCATTCAGCTGTATTATATTTGAAACTTTCGACATGCAAATTGTAACATTATTTTGAAAATAACCCCCAAAAATTATACAGGAATTGGTGATAAACTGATAACGTATAAGGAGACGTATTTTTGAACTGGCATGAGAATTTTAGGCAAGTTGCTTTCTGTACCATTTTTTTTTTTTAAAAACAGCTGTGCAAAGAATTCTGCTTACTTCAGTAAGGTGCTAGTTTAGAGGATTTACCGATGGGAGTAAAGATGCTGACTTGGCACCGACATCAATTCATGCAAGTAATAGTCCAGAGCGTTTCAATTATTTTTTTTTCTTTACAATTGGGCTGTCCCGTGCTGTCATTAGCATTACTGCCTTAAAAATAAAAAGGTCCAATGGCTCTGGAGAAATGTGGTATGGTACTGAAGTATCCAGACCAGAAGCATCCTAGGTTCTGTTCCTCGTCTATGCTCCCCTCCCTTCCTTTGTTAGAGTAGATCTCACATGAAGAATGGTCATCTAGGGAGAGTAATAGAAGACTGACTACAACTATTGAACCCTATGCAAATGAGTCGCTACCTAAGGAGAGCATGGAACTCGAGGGAGGCGAGAGAATCATCCAAATTCAATGGCCTGATTTTTGACTTTTTTGTAATGGGTATTTTGATGTTGAGACTCTTAGCTTCACTAATTGCTTTACACAATTATCATACATTGGTATAAAATATTTGTTTGCCTTATGTATTTTATTTTAAGTAGTACTAAAGATTTGGATATTTTATGACAATGAAAGAGTAGCACAATTTATTGGATGATGAGTTTTCTGCATCTTCTCTAATCCCACCACCTGGCTTAATTGTCTGCCCGTTCTTGTATCATTTTAGTCTTTAGTCCAGAAGCACCCATTGATGCAACTTTTGATCATTGCTTTTATCCCGAGAGCAGTGTACTTGTATTAAGAGTTGTTGGCTTGTGATTTTCGGAATTGATTGGGGGTATTGTGGACGCCTTCCCTTTTTGTAATTAGAGGGGCAGTGTTTTTTGGCTTATTTCCCTGAACTAGTTGTATTTTATAACGTTAGCAGTTTCTTTTTAAAGAAAGGTTCTTTAACATTTGGTCCCAACAGCATGCAGCATCAAGAAGGTGCTCAAGTTAGTAAGTTAACTTTTGACGGTGTGATTATACACTATAATGGCAACACTATAATAGCCTATGTTGGGGCATCATGTGCAGTTGGCCCATTGCCACCACTCATTGAAACTTATTTTGCATTGAAACATATATTTTGCTTTGAAACATATATTTTGCATTTGAATATTAATGGACAGTCTTAAAACTAGTGACCCCTTTTAGAGCATTTCAGTTTAAAGAAATAATGAAACCATATTTGCCTGCAACCATGTTTTATTTGCTTCCTTTTTTAAAGCTATAAAATAATTTGGGATGGAATGAAGTATTTATTTCAGTTTATTTTTTTCTTAGTGGTGTAAATTTGATGATGACGTTGTATCAAGGTGCACAAAAGAAGAAGCAATTGAACACAACTATGGAGGTCATGATGATGATTTATCTGTGCGACACTGCACCAATGCGTACATGCTGGTGTACATCAGAGAATCAAAACTAAGTAAGCATGTTTTGGATGCAGGATAGTGAACTGTCTGCCCTCTGAAAATGTTTTTCTGATGTTTCAGTGTACCTATCCAATTAAATCTGAATAAATCAGGTGCCCAATTAGTTTAGTGTGGTAGTTATCACTTTACAACTGCAACCAATTTAGAATGCAAAAATATTAACTCAACTTTTTTTTTGTACACAATCTAAAAGGTGGTTGGTCATTAATAAAGGGGCTCATATTTGTCACAGGACTTAATGAGCCATTTCTTCTCAGACCAGTCACAAACTTCCTTTCAAGTATATGCAGTGGCATTGTAGTGATGGCTTTTTGTGGGTAACAGTTTCTGCAATCAATCAATCTTGTGGGTACATTGGTAGGATTTTGATATATTAATGGACAGGCCACCATTACATTTATGTTCTGTAGATGCTATCCTGTACATTATAGATCTGTATATTAAATAGAGCACATTCCTGATCAACCAATGTGGCAAACATCCTTGTTCTAAGTTTATCCAGCGACGTACTTTGTTACAAATTTAATAAATGCACCTAAATGCCGCACTTTCCAGCATCAAAAGCAAATTGCTTCCAATGTTGACCCGTACATTGCTTTTGTGGAGTGTTGTTGACTTGTTAAGCTGAGGCCCCATCTGCTTGATCAGGTGGATGCAAAAAGATCACGTGGCACATTTTTTTTGAAGAGTAGAGTGTAATTCAGGAATCTCGGCCAATATTCCTTCTTGAACAAACATCGACAAAACTAATTAACGCCTCAGTTGATTGTAAAATCTTGTTTGCAAATTGGCTCATGCATTTGCCTGCAAAACGACGAGTGCACTAATTTATTGACTGTGAAGCACTTTGGATCATCCCAAGATGTGAAGGGCATTTTGGTTGAAGTGACTACTAGTTTTGCTTTAAATATTTGCCCCATTTTATGCTTGTGTGTGTGAGGCAATTTATGTGACAACAAATGTGTTAAAACAATCTGTTTAAAGGTGAGGTTTTACAAGCTGTCACAGATCTCAACATTCCACAACAACTGGTGGAGCGCCTGCAAGAAGAGAAGAGGGTGGAGGCTCAGAAAAGAAAGGAAAGACAAGAAGCACATCTCTACATGCAAGTGCAGGTACGACAGAGCTGCACTTGCTTGTCACGGACACTAGATTCTTTGCTTTTGGTGTATGAAATGTTATCCCTCTTTGTGGGTTTAGGAACTAACCAGTACACCTGAAAACTTGAGTGTCTGCAAATGTGCAATAAATCCCAACTAGGTCATGTTTTTTTTTTTGCTTTGAAAAATTACTTCACCCTGTATTTGGATCTATTATTCAGTTAAACAGCATTTGTTTTTATTTAAAAAGTTAATTATTCTTCATTCAACATCCGCCCCCCCCAGGCGCTGCAAGAATGCAGGCAGCTTCACCTTGACTAGTTCGGGGCAGCCATGTCTTGATCACGTGAAAATCTTCCATAATATTGCAGATATGTGGTACTACACATTGTCCCCCTACTCACACATCATATTTAAGCTCCAGACTTGATGCAAGTGTTTTCCAACTCGAGGTTCTATATTCCCCGTGTCCGTCTTCTCATGGTCAAAGGTTAGGACAGAAGCTTCAGCTTTTCAACAATAGAACAGATGTATACTAAACCCATCTGTATTCTAAACCGACCCCCAGTCCAGCTATATTTTTTACTTTTTTCAGGTATCCAGGGAGCCTAGGAAATTGACAGTGCACAACAAAAATCAAGCGAACATTCTGAGCAGGACAATCCCTGTACAAAACTGTCTCTTCCTCCTCTATCCCTATTAAACTCCTACTTTCTCTCACCGTCCGTCTCTTTCTCTCACACACCTTGCTCTCCCCTGCAGTTAGAGTTCTGGTGAGGAAGAGCTGCTTGGGGATTGCACTGGCTTGTTAATCTCAGTTTAGCTTGGTCAACACTAGCGCAGGTCCTGAGCATGGTTTTTAATTTGCAGTTTGTATGTAACATTGATACCTTTGTGTATTATTACATGGTTTTCTCAAACATTGGAAAACTGGGCTGTGCCCAAGCTCTAACATTGTGATGTGTGAAGGATGCATGTCATTTAAAGAATGAATATCGTAAATGGTAGATAATTTGCATTTTTGTTGGGTGATTGACCATGTTTAGGGAGAGTTTTAATACGTCCTTCAAAATAAGCACTATAAATAAAGTGTTGGTGAAAAAATTCTAAGTAGTTGATCGAGGAAAAATAAGAGGTGGGAGGGGGATATAGCTTAAAAAGGTCGACAGAGAAAATTGGCGGCTTGTTTTGGCATCCTGCCCAACTGTTTTTCCATCAACTCCAATTTCACCCCATAGTTTTTAGATGAATTAAATTGCTTAATATAATTTTAGCTAAGTGGCTGAGATGAAGAAAATGCGAACCACTTTTGTTCTATTGCAATATTGTCAATTTTTATTCTGAATTAAAACTTCTGCATCTTGTTTACTTTAGATAGTAACAGAAGATCAGTTCTGTGGACATCAGGGTAATGACATGTATGATGAAGAAAAAGTGAAATATACAGTGTTCAAAGTCCTGAAAAACTCCACGCTTGCAGAGTTTGTTCAGAATCTGTCACAAACAATGGTGAGCATTTCAATAAGAAATGTTTGATACTATCAAACTCGAAAGATACTACTGCATAAGAAATCGTTTTTTTGTCAAACACCTTATTGCAATCAAATAATTGAAATTGCTATGAAAAATTAAAATGTGCTTTTGAATCCATTCTGGATCACTGTTGTAGGTCCGCAGCAAAAGGTACAAGGTATTGTGGCATAACTTAGAGCAAAATAGCTGTACAACATTATCCCAACGGCAATATTGCACAGATCAAGAGATTCGATGATAGTGGAAAGTAAACCTACTTCACTTGAGGTGTCAGACTTTGGTCGGTGGTAGCACTCTTAAAAGGTTGAGAGTTATGCCCCACATCAGAGATTTGAGTACATAATGTAGATTGACTTTTCACTGCACTGCAATGTGGATGAGGCATTAAATCAAAATCCTGCCTGTCCTCCAAGTGGATGTAAAAGATCCCATGGAAGTTTAGAAGAGCAGAGAGTTCTCCCGATGTCCTGGCCAGCATTTATCCCTCAATCAACATCACCAAGAAACAGATTATCTATCTGGCTGTTGGGACTCATTTCTGTTTTTGCTGTGCAGAAAATGTTTGCCCCTTTTCGCTGCACTTCAAAAATACTTAATTGGCTGTGGAGTGCTTTGGGACACCGAGGTCATGAAGATCTAGCTTCTTTTTTGATTCTCTAACGTTTGCAATTCACGGTAGCTTTACTTGACCTGCATTGTTTGATGCGGTTGCTTCCTTGCCTTGATGGGAGATGGTTTTTAATGTGTGAAGAAGCAACGCAAAATATCTGATGCATTGTATTTATAGTGAGTGTGGTTTCTCCAGATGGTTGGGCAAACAGGACAAACTAAACATCAGGATTATCAATGATTCTGGGTAACTGTCTCTCCAAATTTTTTGTGTCTCCCAAATGAGTTTTTTAAAATTAGCATCAAACATTATGTAGAGCCTAGCTTTCACAAGAACTACAGATAGCCTGGGGTTTGGAGAAGGAAAATAACGAGAATTGAGTGATTAAGAATACATTTTTGGCTTGCTTGCTATAATGGAGCCATAAATCATGATGTGGGGATGTCAGCATTCATGATCTCCATTTTACAAAGCTTGACTTTTGAGAGGCTTCTATCCTGCCACCTGAAGATTAATCCTCCACCAGTTCATGTGGAACTGAGCATAGGCATTAATACAATTTTTTTGTTTTAATCCAACATAGATGGCCTAACTTTAATTATAGGGACAGGAGTATGCCATTTACCTCCTCGAGCCTGTTCTGCCATTCAATATCATGGCTGATCTGTGACCCAAATCCATATACCAGCCAAATTATCAGATAATCAGGGTGTCATGGTACATCAGTCATTGAAGGTTGGCATGCAGGTACAGCAGGCGGTTAAGAAAGCAAATGGCATGTTGGCCTTCATAGCGAGGGGATTTGAGTACAGGGGCAGGGAGATGTTGCTACAGTTGTACAGGGCCTTGGTGAGGCCACACCTGGAGTATTGTGTACAGTTTTGGTCTCCTAACTTGAGGAAGGACGTTCTTGCTATTGAGGGAGTGCAGCGAAGATTCACCAGACTGATTCCTGGGATGGTGGGACTGACCTATCAAGAAAGACTGGATCAACTGGGCTTGTATTCACTGGAGTCCAGAAGAATGAGAGGGGACCTCAAACGTTTAAAATTCTGACTGGTTTAGACAGGTTAGATGCAGGAAGAATGTTCCCAATGTTGGGGAAGTCCAGAACCAGGGGTCACAGTCTAAGGATAAGGGGTAAGCCATTTAGGACCGAGATGAGGAGAAACTACTTCACCCAGAGAGTGGTGAACCTGTGGAATTCTCTGCCACAGAAAGTAGTTGGGGCCAATTCACTAAATATATTCAAAAGGGAGTTAGATGAAGTCCTTACTACTCGGGGGATCAAGGGGTATGGTGAGAAAGCAGGAAGTGGGTACTGAAGTTTCATGTTCAGCCATGAACTCATTGAATGGCGGTGCAGGCTAGAAGGGCTGAATGGCCTGCTCCTGCACCTATTTTCTATGTTTCTATAAAGCAGGAAAATTTCAGTACAGATTAGTCCTCTGTAAGCATCTTAAATTGTATTTAGATTTTCCATTTTGTGTAGGTGAGGAAAGCAATTAAGTTAACAAGTACATATGCAACATTGTTTTATTTACCCTGCCTGTGACCTATTTTTCATGTGAACCTAAGTTTTGGCAGGCTGTTCAACTGGAAAGAATCACAGCCAAACCTGATCCTGTTCTCAGCCACCACCCACTCGTGCACACTTTCCAGTGGGCCTCACCAAATAGAGATCAGGAGTGGGAACCGTGACCAATTCCTCCTGCTTCTCACTCCCCCAACCTAAGGACACAGGCCACTTGTAACACCCTAAATGATACCCTGGTTGAGATCACTATCGGCATAGATGGGAGACTCTGGTGTATATGGTTTAGTGATGCACCAGGCATGGCCTTTATTCTCTAGGCCATTGGGAAAACCTGCTTCTTGGGTTCTGAGATTTAGGCTCTTTTCCACATAGAAATGGAATGTTTTGTGTTCATATCTGTGAATTCTCTACTAAGGATTGAGTACTGTGACAATGTCATCTATTGCTTGATGCAGTGTACTAATTTGGAATGCAACACTCAATAATACTTTGGGTGTAATTGATTTTGCCTGCATTTTGATCCAATATCTGGTACTTGCTTTAATCTAGGGATATCCACAGGAACAGATAAGATTGTGGCCAATGCAGGCTCGGAGTAATGGGACTAAGAGGCCAGCAATGTTGGACTATGAAGCAGACAGCAATAAAACTGTAAGTATATTTTTCAGGATAAATTCTCGTATGTATATTTTGAAGTAGCATTGTGGCTTTTCCTGGAGTAACCAATGACAAGATTTTGTTGGGTATTGCAATAATGCTAGATGTAGAACTGCTGTATGCATCAGAGTGCATGCAGTCTTCACAAAACAAAAAACTTAGCCCACTCACAAACAGTATTTTAAAAAGAAAAGCAAAACTGCAAACTCAATTAACTAAAAAATTGAAATGGGAGTGAACTTGTTGGAGTATGTTTCTGTTGCTTGCACCGATGTTGATACATTTGAATTGGAATTTGAATGTTTTCTGCTAAATTTGAAAAAGTAGTTGCTGTACCTTTTTTGTATCAGTGTTAACCTCAGATCAAATAAGAATTGATTTCAAATAAGGGAACTTCTATCTTGTGAAGTAATATCTTTAATCATTATGAAAGTTACTGTCAGATCATGCTGGTTATTTGGATAATATGGGTTGCCATGATAAAGTAAGAATAGCTTATTTTAAATTTCCCATTCCTATTTAAAGCTCTGCCATCAGTTTTATTTGAGTAATAAATAGGAGGCGGTGGCAGGGGCACTTAACTGGAGAGTTGGGGATTACATTGGTAATATCCAACAGGAACAAAGATCATTGCATTACCTGAGGCATGTAGTCACAGTACTGTACTTGTATAACTAGATGAATAAAAGCTAAGAAAATGTCACCTTGGGTTGAGCTTTCCAGATTACGCAGTTGGTGAGTGCACTATCCATATGGAACTAAGCCATGCAGACTAGGAAGAATCCAAATTCAATCCCCATGTGCTAATCAGTTGAACTCAGAGTATAGATAGGGCACTATAATTGCATCTTGCGTCAATTAATCAGCCTGGGTTCCCACTCCTAGTTCATAACCAGACACCCAATGAAAAGTGTGTATATATCTGGTGAGGACTGGATTTGGACTCGGCTGTGATGCTACTTGCAGCCCAAATTCTTCTGTTTAAACTTAATGCTGTCTCTAACAAAGTTGATAATTTCAGTCTGGTCACTGTTTCCTGATTTGTCCAAAATGGAACATCATGTCTCTCCAGCAAGCTGAGCAATTCACTACCACCAACAGCTTATATTATACCTTTTTGAAGAAATAATGTATTCTTTGGGCCTTGTTCAGTAATGTAGTTGTTTGTACCTCAAAATAGCCATTCTCTTTGTCTGATGTGAATGCTGATTATTGCTGGAGTAATTAATTTTGGGGGGAGGGAAGTGGTCAAAAACTACACAGCAAAACCTGATCCTGTGCTCAACTGCTATCTGTTTATTTACTTTCTGTTGCAGGCCATTGTACAGCAGTCTAGAACAGGAACCCTTGATTTTTGTTCCCCATGTCCCCAGGCCCCTGTTGCTTTCCTAGCTGAAGCCAGCTAATAAATTGTTTTGTGCTCATCAATGCCTGCTCCTGTTGATAGGAGGCTCCCAAGATAGGGGAAGTGGTCCACGTTGTCCAGGGCCACGCCGTGGATCTTGATGTTTAGGGGGCAGTGCTATGCGGCGAGGACAGGCTGGTGGAGGACCTTTGTCTTACTAATGTTTACGTAAGGCCCATGCTTTCATACGCCTCGGTAGGTCCTGGAGTTCAGCCTCTGTGTGCACAGATGCAGGCATCGTCTGCATACTGTAGCTCGACGACAGAGGTTGGAGTGGTCTTGGACCTGGCCTGGAGACGGCAACGGTTGAACAGCTTCCCACTGGTTCTGTAGTTTTGCTCCACTCCAGTGGGGAGCTTATCAGCTGTGAGGTGGAGCATGGCAGCGAGGAAGATTGAGAAGAGGGTTGGGGCGATGACGCAGCCCTGCTTGACCCTGGTCCGGATATGAATTGGGTCTATGATGGATCCGTTGGTAAGGATCACGGCTTGCATGTCGTAGTGGAGTATGGTGATGTACTTTTGGGGGCATCCGAAACGGAGGAGGACGCTCCATAGACCCTCGCGGTTGACAGTGATAAAGGCCTTTGTAACGTTGAAGAAGGCCATGTATAAGGGCTGGTGCTGTTCCCTGCATTTTTCCTGCAGCTGTTGTGCAAAAATCATGTCGGTTGTGCCCCGGAGGGGACGAAATCCGCACTGCAACTCACAGGAGCTCCTGGGCCACAGGGAGAAGACGATTGAGGAGGACTCCAGCAGTGGTTGATAGGGAGATTCCTCTGTAGTTGCCGCAGTCGCATGCCAGACACGAGACTCCCAAAGCAAGCGCTCTACTCGGAACTCATCCACGGCAAACGATCCAAAGGCGGACAGAGGAAACATTACAAGGACACTCTCCAAGCCTCCCTGATAAAGTGCGACATCCCCACTGACACCTGGGAGTCCTTAGCCATGGACCGCCCAAAGTGGAGGAAGGGCGCTGAGCTCCTCGAGTATAGTCACCAAGCGCATGCAGAAATCAAGCGCAGGCAGCGGAAGGAGCGTGCGGCAAACCAGGCTCCCTGTCCACCCTTTCCCTCAACGACTATCTGTTCCACCTGTGACAAACTGTGGTTCTCGTATTGAACTGTACAGCTACCTAAGAACTCATGCTAAGAGTGGAAGCAAGTCTTCCTCGATCCCGAGGGACTGTCTATGATGAGTTTTGTGCTCCGAGAAATGAGGGGTGTTGATGGGGACTGAAACACTTTTTTCCAATTCAGACATAGTGTCAACACCAAACTCTCCCAGGTTAGGTATTTCATAGTTAGCTGCAGAGCTCAATCCTAACCTTGGAAGAGCACCTGCTGGCATTTTTTCATTTTTCCACACCAGCCATACTTGGCCTCTGACTGAGGTTGCAAATAGTTATGAATTAAGACATTTTATCAGCCTATATCTGCTAGGAAGTGTATTGAGACCATGCAAGCTCGTATCACATATGATGCTCACTGTCACTAGATAAAGGACACTATCCGTCTTAATATTAGTCGGATCTGGATTTGTACCCAAGCCTGGAGGTAGAAGCAAGTGTTTAAGGCACTATGATCCACTGTTCTATATAATTTTAAATTGCAATCTAATAATGAGACAAATACAATGCTAGCCATTTTATGTTAATAGACCTTATTAATCCCCCCGTCTTCCCTGCCCACCCCCTCCCCAATTAAAAGGCATTTAGTGTGATTCGAGACTTTTTAATAGCCAGACGTGTTGTGGCAGTTTCTCCCCACTAGAAACATAGAAAATGGGTGCAGGAGTAGGCCATTCGGCCCTTCTAGCCTGCACCGCCATTCAATGAGTTCATGGCTGAACATGCAACTTCAGTACCCCATTCCTGCTTTCTCGCCATACCCCTTGATCCCCCTAATAGTAAGGACTACATCTAACTCCTTTTTGAATATATTTAGTGAATTGGCCTCAACAACTTTCTGTGGTAGAGAATTCCACAGGTTCACCACTCTCTGGGTGAAAAAGTTTCTCCTCATCTCGGTCCTAAATAGCTTACCCCTTATCCTTAGACTGTGACCCCTGGTTCTGGACTTCCCCAACATTGGGAACATTTTTCCTGCATCTAACCTGTCTAAACCCATCAGAATTTTAAACGTTTCTATGAGGTCCCCTCTCATTCATCTGAACTCCAGTGAATACAAGCCCAGTTGATCCAGTCTTTCTTGATAGGTCAGTCCCGCCATCCCGGGAATCAGTCTGGTGAACCTTCGCTGCACTCCCTCAATAGCAAGAATGTCCTTCCTCAGGTTAGGAGACCAAAACTGTACACAATACTCCAGGTGTGGCCTCACCAAGGCCCTGTACAACTGTAGCAACACCTCCCTGCCCCTGTACTCAAATCCCCTCGCTATGAAGGCCAACATGCCATTTGCTTTCTTAACCGCCTGCTGTACCTGCATGCCAACCTTCAATGACTGATGTACCATGACACCCAGGTCTCGTTGCACCTCCCCGTTTCCTAATCTGTCACCATTCAGATAATAGTCTGTCTCTCTGTTTTTACCACCAAAGTGGATAACCTCACATTTATCCACATTATACTTCATCTGCCATGCATTTGCCCACTCACCTAACCTATCCAAGTCGTTCTGCAGCCTCATAGCATCCTCCTCGCAGCTCGCACTGCCACCCAACTGAGTGTCATCCGCAAATTTGGAGATACTACATTTAATCCCCTCGTCTAAATCATTAATGTACAGTGTAAACAGCTGGGGCCCCAGCACAGAATCTTGCGGTACCCCACTAGTCACCACCTGCCATTTTGAAAAAGTACCCAAGCATGATCTGCACTGCTTACAACAACTCAGCACTAGAATGCTAAGCTGTTGTAAGCAGTGCAGATCATGCTTTGTCTGTTTCAACACTTTGCCATTCAGTAGCAAGTGGAATGTTCTGTAACAGTATTGTACAACTTGCAGAAAAAACACGATGCCTGAAGGTACTGCTGCAGTTAGAAAAGCACCATGTGAAGTTGTGCTCAAACCCATGCTGCATCACTTGAGAATCAACCATTGCACTGCATTTCTGCTAGTTTTTAATTACGAAAAATAGTTGGTAGTGAGTCTCTGTCCTATGCTAGCAAGGAGAGCAAATTATTAAAACTCCCATCATAGGCAATCCCTTGGAATCGAGGAAGACTTACTTCTACTTAAAATGAGTCCTTAGGTGGCTGAACAGTCCAATATGAGAGCCATAGTCCCTGTCACAGGTGGAACAGATAGTTATTAAGGGTAAGGGAGGGTGGGACAGATTTGCCGCACGCTCTTTCCGCTGCCTGCGCTTGACTTCTACATGCTCTCGGTGATGCGACTCTGCTCAGCGTCCTCCCAGATGCACTTCCTCCACTTAGGGCGGTCTTTGGCCAAGGACTCCCTGATGTCAGATGTTGCACTTTATCAGGAAGGCTTTGAGAGTGTCCTTGTAATGTTTCCTCTGCCCACCTTTGGCTCGTTTGCTTGTCTGTAATGCTCAACAGAGTTGAAGTGTTGTACAGACAATGTGTCCTACTTGCACCTGATTGACTCAAATATAATCATAAAACATGGTATTGCAACTGAACAAGTAGCTTCTTAAATAGCTTTTTTTTAACTATTTCTCTGAGCAGTAGCAATTTATTCTGAACTCAATGTATCTGTTTATAGGACTTCTCTCCTTAACTAGGTAGGAGTTGTAGATTAAATTTCTGATCTGCTTTAGTTAGACTTTGTATCTTTAAAGGGACAGGCCAAGTAGGCAATTGTTCCTCGATGCAACACCTTAACACCTATTTGGAAGCACTCCTGTTATAAACAGCTTGTCTCCTGATTTATCGGAAACAACATGCTGGAAGATCAGTAATATTTTTACATTTAGCTATATTAATGCCTGCAGTACTATATAGTGCACTCTGAGCCTATGCAATCTGTGGCTCTAAAACCATCTGTTAGTGCAGATGCATTGAAGTATATGGTGTCTAAGAAGGGAATTAAACATTTGAGATCAATGTGCTCTAACACCCCAAACTTTGTTTCCCCTCCTAGATGATTGAATTGAGTGATAATGACAACCCATGGACAATATTTCTAGAGACCGTAGACCCAGAATTAGCTGCCAGTGGAGCAACATTGCCCAAATTTGATAAAGATCGTAAGTCCATATTAACAATGTGCTGTTACGTCAATTAGTGATTGTAATATTTGTGCAGCAGTTGCATTTTGGTTCTGAATTGCTTTTATACCTGTTTGATGGAGTCAAGCCTTTTAAGGATTAGGACAAAATGCTCTAATAGCATGTCAATAATTAAGAAATAGATTGCAAATGTACAATGCAGTAATGTTGTGTTTTTCTTCAGATGATGTAATGTTGTTTTTGAAGATGTATGATCCCAAAACTCGGAGCTTGAATTACTGTGGACATATCTACACCCCTATATCGTGTAAAATACGTAAGTTGGGAAGTTGAGTTAATGCAGATACGAATTTGTACAAGCATTCCGAATGATTAACACACACTTATTTTGTGCAGGTGACTTACTGCCAATCATGTGTGAGAGAGCAGGGTTTCCGCAAGGTACTAGCCTTATCCTCTATGAGGTATGGAAAACATGTAAAACATCAATGTAATATTGTTTTTTTTTTTAATAATTGGATTAAAAATCTGACTTCAAATCATCATCCTAGGCGGTCCCTCATATCGAGGATGACTTGCTTCCACGTCAAAAAGGGATGAGTTCACAGGTGTTTCAATGAAGGACCTAATATTCCAGATCCAGAACTACATCCTGAAGGGTGGAAGATGCCTGTGCATGGATTTTATTTAAACACGTGGTGGCTGTTGCACACCAGCCACCACACAGGCTTGACAGAGCTAGGTCTTGGTGCAAGGATTGGTGGCAAGGATTAACCAAGATGACTGGAGACCAGCTCTGCTGCACAGGCTTAGTGCGCACACACACTAAGCCTGTCAGTGTGGGCTGGCCCGTGCTGCCCCTGGGCCCCCCTCTTCTGACCCCAAACCACCGATCGCGTCGCTGCACTATCGCTCGCCGCTCCTGCACCCCAACTTTGCCACTGCTGCTGTAGCTGCCCACGCTCTAATCATTGACCTGGACCTTGATGACATCCAATCCAGTCATCCTCTTCACTGCTGTCGCCCCCCTACATCAAAATAATTTCCTTGGGACCATATAAATTTAAGAAAATTGAAATTATCGTTGCTTGAACTATGCTGTAATTCAAAGTCATGTTCATTCAGGAGGCATTAAATAGCCATTTCCAACACTGAGCCAGCATGTCAGATATCTTGTATAGGGAGGGTGAGAATGTCACATGGAGGATTCGGGATCACTTATGCAGTCTTCTCATTCATGATGTAATAGGGAGAGCTGATTGCAATGTTACAGGCAGGACAATGGAATAATTTATGGATGAAGCCTGCACAGGTGATCAGGGATTCTTTTGTATAGCAAGCGTTACTGTGCCCCTCCACCATTTGCCCTACCCTCTTGGACACTGGGCTGAAACTTGCGGCCTCGCCGGGTGTGTATGATGTGCGCACGCATCCGAAGTGGCCTCGCAAAAGACTGTTTTCAGCACACGCATCCCCGGGAAAAGGTTATCCGTGGGGCAGAGATTGGGCTATTTGCCCAGCGAATGTCCTTCAAACTCTTGTGCCTAGTAAAAGCAGGCGTATAGCCGACTTTTACCAGTGCAAGTTTTAAAACATAGAAAAATTAAATGTAATCAGGAATTGTTATATTAAAAACCCTGTCCATTAAGGTAAGTTTACTTTTAACCCTATTAAAACTTTATTTTTTAAATTCACATTTTTTCTAAAACATTCAATTTCAATTAATTTTAAATGTGAGTTTTTATTGTTGTTTTTGGGGGTTATTCTCATTGATAGTAATGGGAGCTCGTACAAACAGAGTTCGCATTATCAATGAGAATGCTAGGTGTTCATTGGTGGTCCAGGCCTATGTGATCTCAGGATATGAATATGTACCTGAAAATCATGTTCCTATACGATGGACTGCGAAACTAGGCCTCCAACCGCAATCCTACGTTCCTCTGGGATCACCAGGTATTTTCGTTTATAAAAAAAAAAAATAATTAATTCTGATCCGAGACGTTCGTCCGAAGGAAGCCTCCGACTGCAATATTCCTCCCAATGTGTGCTCGGGGTGGGGAAGGAGGTCAAGAAGAAAAAGTTGGACAAATTTTGTTTTGGTAAATGCAGGAAGAATGACAGTGGGGCTTTAGAGTGTTGCTCAGATCTATGAAAGTAATTTAAAAAGTACAAATATTTGAGACCATCAGTTACGTTTGTAATCTAACCGCAGTCTAGTCATTTGGTTAGCTGGCAATTATTTTGCTTTTCTAGTCATTGCAACAAATGTGATTTTCATTATAAATTGTGATTGCTTATGTTAATTTGTAAAACTCTACATTAGCTGATTATAAAACTCTTTACTTTAGGAAGTAAAACCCAATTTAACTGAGAGAATTCAGGATTATGAAGTGTCTCTTGATAAAGCACTTGACGAGCTCATGGATGGTGATATTATCGTATTTCAGAAGTAAGTAATGTTTTAGCAGAAAATTAATGGTTCTTAGCTTGTCAGTGTATCTTTTTTATACCCTGATATGCAACCTTTTGGTTTGTGTTGTGAAAACATGATTGTAAAATTCCAGAAAATGTAAAGTGCTTCTGTAGCATTATTTAAGTTGGGGGCAAATGAATTTTTACAAATGTATGGCCAAAGTAACAACTATATGAAACCCATTCTAACTCATCCAAGATACAGCAGAAGTTCATCAGGAGGAATTTTATTCCAGAATAAGAAAGCCAAGTCTGCAATGAAAAAGACTGGAACAAACATTCCATGAGGATAAACTGTTTTTAATTGGGTCATATCCTTGTAAAGCTGGTAATATGGTAGAACTTCTCCAATCCTGTCATGTTTATCATCTTGATAGGAGCTGAAATCCTTCAATGATCTAGATGACCTATAATAGACCAGCCATTAAACATTCATAAAAAGTAATGACCTTTGTCACTAGTTTTTACTTTGAAGAATATGTACAAGAATTTCTACGCAACAGATATTGTTCCCTTCAATACAAAACATGTGTTCATGTCAATGCATGATATTCCACCTATTTAGTGTTGGACAGCAACTCAGACAATTTTTTATTGTAAAAAGTTAATCGTGTCCTTTTTAGTGCCAGTTTTCTTTTCTTCCATGAAGACATTCAGTTAGTGAAGTAAGATATTACAGGTGCCAACAGTATTAGCACAACAGTATATTACCCAAATAGCCCTTTTATTTGGGCAAGTTATTGAACAGTGGAAAGCATCCCACCTAAGCCAGGTGTTGTCCTCTGTCAAAGTCCACATAGGTGCGCTTTCCAGCAAAGGTGACTGGATAGTTTAGTGTGAGAATCCTGGCTGATTCTCTCCCTCCCTAACCCAAGGTTTCTGAGCTTAATTGTAGTGGCCCATTGTAATCAGCTGACTAGGATATGGACCAGGAATTCAACCCGAGACCGGCTAATCTTTTTAACTTGCTACTGTCATTAACTCCTTTACTCATTAAGTCATCAAGGGAGCTTTGTGCCTGATTTCTAAAGTGAAGTATTAATGGTGATGCGAAGGTGTTGCCTCAAAATGTTAAAATTGCCCATGGATTTTATTTTAGCCTGCATTTGTTCATTTAGCCTGTTGTGTTGGGATCAGCAGTCTATATAATTGGTTTGAGCTGGGGGAAGCATCTCCAGAGATCTGCAATGAGTGCTAGATTTCAACAAAAACTTAATGTTCTCATTAAAGTCTGCAGCGGTGCTACCTATAGTTTGGTTTTCTCTTCAGTGAGCATTTTTCAAGAAAATGAAAACTCAGCTGTAAACAGTGCCACTGTATGCTTGTAACCATTTGATTTCTTTCCAATCTGGTGGCTGAAAGCATATTCCACCTTATTTTTTTAGTATTTTGCAGGTATCAAAATTTGCTACCCCAGCTCAAAATGTAATCTGTCCTGCAGACGCACAAAACACCAGTGTGAGTTACTGCTCATTTGTGACATGCTTCAGACCACAGCTTGCTTCCACATTGGGTAATTAAATTGCCTAGCCTTTGCATGTTTCTCCTTATGATTGGCAAGAGGTACTATTCAATGCTGGAGGGAGAAATGGAGACCAGAAAATTATAGCTAGCGAGTTGAGCTACAGTATTGTGTTCTTCGATGTACACTAGGATGTCGCCTATTATCCATTACTGCTTACCTTCCTTAAACCTAACTATATCAGGAACTTTCAGTGCATTACTCATCATTGTTTTGTATAGAAATTTGGCTAACATACAGAAAATTGTAATGTTGGGTCCTCCTATTAAATTTGTGCATGCTTGTCTGATATCTGCCGATAACCTTTAATGGTCTGGATACATGGCTGGTATGCCGGAGAACACTACATAGAGTTTGGGTGTGAACTAATTGTTCCAGATATCTTAAAATTGTGCAAGAGATTATCTCCCTCCTTAAAACTGTGCAATTAATACACAACTAATGCACCTGTGGTCCTGTTAATCTCATAATATCGGATATACTCTTCTTCAACCTTCACTGCATGGGAGGGGGGGTGGGGGCCATCACAGTTGAATGATCATGACCTGCATGATCTCCCAGCATTTCCGAGTGGGTATCAATATAAGAGTGGTCAGGATCGGCCAGTCACTAAACAACTTCCAACCCTGCCGCACAACAAAAGCTCTGAGGACTGTTGTAGTAATCAGAATCTGCTTTGTTTCCCCACCACCGTCAGTGGGGTAGATCCTTTATATGAAATGTTCCCTCTAAAAAAAAAAAAAAAAAAAAAATTTCATGCGTGATCCGTTTAAATTTGCGGCAAGAGCTGGTGAGTGGCCTCTGCGGTACCTCCCAATGGATGCGTGGCAACGCGCCTGCGCACCTTAGTGGGGAGCATTGCTTATGTGCTATCATTTTCAGATTTCTTGAATGGTTACAGGTACAACGTCTGAAATACAGCAACTACAGGACTGAGGCCATGCCAGTTTTTGGATTTTGCCCGACTTCGGACCTCGCGGTTGACGCTCTTCGCCGCCCACCGATTCTCTCTGCTCCTTGCCCCCCTGGCGTTTTTTCTGTTTCCTCGTCCCTCGCCGCCCAATGTCGCCATCTTGGCTACCTCAAAAATGTCCGGTTTTTGGACTGCCAGATTCGGGACGTTGTACCTGTATTGTTTTGCTTTTAAATTATGGAGTTCTCTCTTTTTCTTCTATGTCTCCCCCTGGTCTTTCTGTCTGTTTCTCTTCCCCTTGTGAAATTTATATTAAGAGGAAGAGATTGTGTATGCAGAATTGATTAGTTGGTGATGACTTATACATCTTTCTCTCATTTGCAACCAGATTGTTAACTCCAGTTTTCATGCAGAATTGTACGCATTTCTGTTCTTTTTCAACGTGCAGAATTAGAAACATTAATTTCTGCAACCAGCACAGATGGGGAAGAGGAAATTTATCAATAATCAGCATTATAACTCAATTTGTTTCTAACTTACTGGATAAAAATGGTTGAACCACTACTAAGAAGTTATCCGGTGATAAGTATTCAGTTACGTGGTTTTTAGTATTGATACTCCGAGATCTCTATGGAAGACTTGTGCAGAAATAGCGCTTATCTATTTCACCTGGCTGGGTAGGACTGAACAGGGATTGGAAATTCCAAATAACATGTCAAATAGTTCTGTTGCTTCACATTGCATGCGCTTCAGCAATATCTGAACACGGCCTTGATTTTCCACCCTTCATGTTAAAGCAACCCATTTAAAGTGAATGGGATACCTTTGGCCAATGACCATTTACATTTCGACCTGTGATTTTACAAATAGTGTAAATTTTTGTGACTGCATGGTGCAGATGCCCAAGCTTAGATTTGAAATGGGTAGGATACATTTGTGAGAACACTGGACATCTAAAGTCACTAATCCTTTCTAACTGATTTTCAGGGATGACCCAGAAAATGACTCCAGTGAGTTACCAACAGCAAAAGATTATTTCAGAGATCTCTACCATCGGGTTGATGTCATATTCTGCGATAAGACTATTCCTAATGATCCAGGCTTTGTGGTCACTCTGTCTAATAGAATGAACTACTTTCAGGTAAGAGAGTTTTGACATTTATTCACTCATGTTCAAGTGACCTCATTGACCAATTTGAACCAGAACGGAAAAGTTGAAGTGATGTCCATTTAGTTAAAAATTCATTTTAATCTAGAGATAAGCAATTGCTTTTTTTAATTGTGATGCCCATACTGTATATGGTTTGTATATGATGCAGGTTGTAGATTTTCTAAATCACTTACTGTTTTGGGTTTGGTAGGTACACTCTTTGCAAATAATGAAAGTATATTGCTTCAGCCATTGTGCAGCTGCTTCAAAGAAAAGCTGGTTAGAGACCTTAATGGTTCTGTTAAATGATTCAAATTCAGTTCATTTTAAATATGAAACATTTACATTAATGACTACAATTTGAATTTTTATAGCACCTTTAATGTAGTTTATACATCCTAAGGCACTTCACAGGAGCGTTATCAAACAAAATGGGACACCCAGCAACATGAGATATTAGGACAGGTGACCAAAAGCTTGGTCAAATTGGTAGGTTTAAAGATCTTAAAAAGGAGGGCTGGGGGGGGAGGAGGTTCAAGGGGGGAATTCCAGAGCTTGGGAACTAACAGCTGAATAAACGTCTACCAATGGTGGAGCAATTAAAATTGGCCAGAGTTAAGAGTGGACAGATCTGAGGTTTGTCGGGCTGGAGGAGGTTGGAGATGGGGAAGGGCGAAGCCTTTGAGGGATTTGATAATGGGGATGAGAATGTTATCTGTGCTGCTGGGAGCCATTGTAGATTGCAGAGCGCGGGTGATGGGTGAATGGGACTTAGAATATGGGCAGCAGAGTTTTGGATGTGCTCAAATTTATGGGAGGCCAGCCAGGAGGGCATTGGAATAGTCATGACTAGAGGTAACAAAGGTATGGATGAGGGTTTCAGCAGCAGGTAAGCTGAGATAGGGACAGCGATGGGGGATGTTAAGGAGGTGGAAGTAGGCGGTCTTTGACGATGGAGCAGATATGGTGAGGTCGGAAGCTAATTTCGGTCAAATGCGACACCAAGATTGCGAACAGTCTCATTCAGCTTAAGTCGGTGGCCAGAGAGAGGGGTGGAATTGGTAGCTAGGAAGTGGAGTTCGATGACCATCCTAAACTGGTATCTCTTCAGCTTCAAAACGTGACATTCCATTAGTAATTTAGTATTGTGTGTAATATAGAACATAGCATAAGAACATAAGAATTAGGAACAGGAGTAGACCATCTAGCCCCTCGAGCCTGCTCCGCCATTCACTAAGATCATGGCTGATCTGGCCGTGGACTCAGCTCCACTTACCCGCCCGCTCCCCATAACCCTTAATTCCCTTATTGGTTAAAAATCTATCTATCTGTGACTTGAATACATTCAATGAGCTAGCCTCAACTGCTTCCTTAGGCAGAGAATTCCACAGATTCACAACCCTCTGGGAGAAGAAATTCCTTCTCAACTCTGTTTTAAATTGGCTCCCCTGTATTTTGAGGCTGTGCCCCCTAGTTCTAGTCTCCCCGACCAGTGGAAACAACCTCTCTACCTCAATCTTGTCTATCCCTTTCATTATTTTAAATGTTTCTATATGATCACCCCTCATCCTTCTGAACTCCAACGACTAAAGACTCATCTATCATCATAAGGTAACCCCCTCATCTCCGGAATCAGCCTCGTGAATCGTCTCTGTACCCCCTCCAAAGCTAGTATATCCTTCCTTAAGTAAGGTGACCAAAACTGCACGCAGTACTCCAGGTGCGACCTCACCAGTACCCTATACAGTTGCAGAAGGACTTCCCTGCTTTTGTACTCCATCCCTCTCGCAATGAAGGCCAACATTCCATTCGCCTTCCTGATTACCTGCTGCACCTGCAAACTAACTTTTTGGGATTCATGCACAAGGACCCCCAGGTCCCTTTGCACCGCAGCATGTTGTAATTCCTCCCCATTCAAATAATATTCCCTTTTACTGTTTTTTTTTTTCCCCAAGGTGGATGACCTCACACTTTCCGACATTGTATTCCATCTGCCAAACCTTAGCCCATTTGCTTAACCTATTTAAATCTCTTTGCAGCCTCTGTGTCCTCTACACAACCCGCTTTCCCACTAATCTTTGTGTCATCTGCAAATTTTGTTACACTACACTCTGTCCCCTCTTCCAGGTCATCGATGTATATTGTAAACAGTTGTGGTCCCACCACCGATCCCTGTGGCACACCACTAACCACCGATTTCCAACCCGTAAAGGACCCATTTATCTCTGCTTTCTGTTAGCTAGCCAATTCTTTGTCCATGCTAATACATTTCCACTGACTCCGTACCTTTATCTTCTGCAGTAACCTTTTGTGTGGCACCTTATCGAATGCCTTTTGAAAATCTAAATACACCACATCCATCGGTACACCTCTATCCACCATGCTCGTTATATCCTCAAAGAATTCCAGTAAATTAGTTAAACATGATTTCCCCTTCATGAATCCATGTTGCATAGAAACATAGAAAATAGGTGCAGGAGCAGGCCATTCAGCCCTTCTAGCCTGCACCACCATTCAATGAGTTCATGGCTGAACATGAAACTTCAGTACCCGCTTCCTGCTTTCTCGCCATACCCCTTGATCCCCCGAGTAGTAAGGACTTCATCTAATTCCCTTTTGAATATATTTAGTGAATTGGCCTCAACTACTTTCTGTGGTAGAGAATTCCACAGGTTCACCACTCTCTGGGTGAAGAAGTTTCTCCTCATCTCGGTCCTAAATGGCTTACCCCTTATCCTTAGACTGTGACCCCTGGTTCTGGACTTCCCCAACATTGGGAACATTCTTCCTGCATCCAACCTGTCCAAACCCGTCAGAATTTTAAACATTTCTATGAGGTCCCCTCTCCTGAACTCCAGTGAATACAAGCCCAGTTGATCCAGTCTTTCTTGATAGGTCAGTCCCACCATCCCGGGAATCAGTCTGGTGAATCTTCGCTGCACTCCCTCAACAGCAAGAACGTCCTTCCTCAAGTTAGGAGACCAAAACTGTACACAATACTCCAGGTGTGGCCTCACCAAGGCCCTGTACAATTGTAGCAACACCTCCCTGCCCCTGTACTCAAATCCCCTCGCTATGAAGGCCAACATGCCATTTGCTTTCTTAACCGCCTGCTGTACCTGCATGCCAACCTTCAATGACTGATGTACCATGACACCCAGGTCTCGTTGCACCTTCCCTTTTCCTAATCTGTCACCATTCAGATAATAGTCTGTCTCTTTGTTTTTACCACCAAAGTGGATAACCTCACATTTATCCACATTATACTTCATCTGCCACGCATTTGCCCACTCACCAAACCTATCCAAGTCACTCTGCAGCCTCATAGCATCCTCCTCGCAGCTCACACTGCCACCCAACTTAGTGTTATCTGCAAATTTGGAGATACTACATTTAATCCCCTCGTCCAAATCATTAATGTACAATGTAAACAGCTGGGGTCCCAGCACAGAACCTTGCGGTACCCCACTAGTCAGTGCCTGCCATTCTGAAAAGTACCTATTTACTCCTACTCTTTGCTTCCTGTCTGACAACCAGTTCTCAATCCACGTCAGCACACAACCCCCAATCCCATGTGCTTTAACTTTGCACATTAATCTCCTGTGTGGGACCTTGTCGAAAGCCTTCTGAAAGTCCAAATATACCACATCAACTGGTTCTCCTTTGTCCACTTTACTGGAAACATCCTCAAAAAATTGCAGAAGATTTGTCAAGCATGATCTCCCTTTCACAAATCCATGCTGACTTGGACCTATCATGTCACCATTTTCCAAATGCGCTGCTGTGACATCCTTAATAATTGATTCCATCATTTTACCCACTACTGAGGTCAGGCTGACTGGTCTATAATTCCCTGCTTTCTCTCTCCCTCCTTTTTTAAAAAGTGGGGTTACATTGGCTACCCTCCACTCCATAGGAACTGATCCAGAGTCAATGGAATGTTGGAAAATGACTGTCAATGCATCCGCTATTTCCAAGGCCACCTCCTTAAGTACTCTGGGATGCAGTCCATCAGGCCCTGGGGATTTATCGGCCTTCAATCCTATCAATTTCCCCAACACAATTTCCCGACTAATAAAGATTTCCCTCAGTTCCTCCTCCTTACTAGACCCTCTGACCCCTTTTATATCCGGAAGGTTGTTTGTGTCCTCCTTAGTGAATACTGAACCAAAGTACTTGTTCAATTGGTCTGCCATTTCTTTGTTCCCCGTTATGACTTCCCCTGATTCTGACTGCAGGGGACCTACGTTTGTCTTTACTAACCTTTTTCTCTTTACATACCTATAGAAACTTTTGCAATCCGCCTTAATGTTTCCTGCAAGCTTCTTCTCGTACTCCATTTTCCCTGCCCTAATCAAACCCTTTGTCCTCCTCTGCTGAGTTCTAAATTTCTCCCAGTCCCCAGGTTTGCTGCTATTTCTGGCCAATTTGTATGTCACTTCCTTGGCTTTAATACTCTCCCTGATTTCCCTAGATAGCCACGGTTGAGCCACCTTCCCTTTTTTATTTTTACGCCAGACAGGAATGTACAATTGTTGTAATTCATCCATGCGGTCTCTAAATGTCTGCCATTGCCCATCCACAGTCAACCCCTTAAGTATCATTCGCCAATCTATCTTAGCCAATTCACGCCTCATACCTTCAAAGTTACCCTTCTTTAAGTTCTGGACCATGGTCTCTGAATTAACTGATTCATTCTCCATCCTAATGCAGAATTCCACCATATTATGGTCACTCTTCCCCAAGGGGCCTCGCACAATGAGATTGTTAATTAATCCTCTCTCATTACACAACACCCAGTCTAGGATGGCTTCCCCCCTAGTTGGTTCCTCGACATATTGGTCTAGAAAACCATCCCTTATGCACTCCAGGAAATCCTCCACCGTATTGCTTCCAGTTTGGCTAGCCCAATCTATGTGCATATTAAAGTTACCCATTATAACTGCTGCACCTTTATTGCATGCACTCCTAATTTCCTGTTTGATGCCCTCCCCAATATCACGACTACTGTTTGGAGGTCTGTACACAACTCCCACTAACGTTTTTTGCCCTTTAGTGTTCTGCAGCTCTACCCATATAGATTCCACATCATCCAAGCTAATGTCTTTCCTAACTTATTGCATTAATCTCCTCTTTAACCAGCAATGCTACCCCACCTCCTTTTCCTTTTATTCTATCCTTTCTGAATGTTGAATACCCCTGGATGTTGAGTTCCCAGCCCTGATCATCCTGGAGCCACGTCTCCGTAATCTCAATCACATCATATTTGTTACCATCTATTTGCATAGTTAATTCATCCACCTTATTGCGGATACTCCTTACATTAAGACACAAAGCCTTAAGGCTTGCTTTTTTAACACCCTTTGTCCTTTTAGAATTTTGCTGTACAGTGGCCCTTTTTGTTCTTTGCCTTGGGTTTCTCTGCCCTCCACTTTTCCTCATCTCCTTTCTGTCTTTTGCTTTTGCCTTATTTTTGTCTCCCTCTGTCTCCCTGCATAGGTTCCCATCCCCCTGCAATATTAGTTTAACTCCTCCCCAACAGCACTAGCAAACACTCCCCCTAGGACATTGGTTCCGGTCCTGCCCAGGTGCAGACCGTCCGGTTTGTACTGGTCCCACCTCCCCCAGAACCGGTTCCAATGCCCCAGGAATTTGAATCCCTCCATGCTGCACCACTGCTCAAGCCACATATTCATCTGCGCTATCCTGCGATTCCTACTCTGACTAGCACGTGGCACTGGTAGCAATCCCGAGATTACTACTTTTGAGGTCCTACTTTTTAATTTAGCTCCTAGCTCCTTAAATTCTTTTCGTAGGACCTCATCCCTTTTTTAACCTATGTCGTTGGTACCAATGTGCACCACGACAACTGGCTGTTCACCCTCCTATTTCAGAATGTGCTGCACCCGCTCCGAGACATCCTTGACCCTTGCACCAGGGAGGCAACATACCATCCTGGAGTCTCGGTTGCGGCCGCAGAAACGCCTATCTATTCCCCTCACCATCGAATCCCCTATCACTATCGCGCTCCCAATCTTTTTCCTGCCCTTCTGTGCAGCAGAGCCAGCCACAGTGCCATGAACTTGGCTGCTGCTGCCCTCCCCTGATGAGTCATCTCCCCCAACAGTACTCAAAGCAGTGTATCTGTTTTGCAGGGGGATGACCACAGGGGACCCCTGCACTATCTTTCTTGCACTGCTCTTCCTGCTGGTCTTCCATTCCCTATCTGGCTGTGGACCCTTCTCCTGCGGTAAGACCAACTCACTACACGTGATACTCACGTCATTCTCAGCATCGTGGATGCTCCAGAGTGAATCCACCCTCAGCTTCAATTCCGCAACGCGGACCATCAAGAGCTCGAGGCGGATACACTTCCCGCACACGTGGCGCCCAAGGACACCGGAAGTGTCCCCGAGTTCCCACATGGTACAGGAGGAGCATATCACGTGACCGAGCTCTCCTGCCATGTCTTAACCCTTAGATACACTTAAATTGGTAGTAACAATGCTAAAGTTCACTTACTGATATAAAAAAGAAAAAGAAAAGCTGCTCACCAATCACCAGCCAATCACTTACCCCATTGGCTGTGATGTCACTTTTTGATTCCTTTCTACTTCTATTTTGCTTTCTCTCCCGCTGTAGCTGCACCGGTACGCCTTTTATAGGCCGCTCCCCTCTCACCAACTGCTGCTGGCTCTCGATCTCCCGCTGGGCTTTTGATAGGTCGCTCCCCTCTCACCAACTGCCGCTGGCTCTCGATCTGCTTGATTGCACTATTCCTATCTAGAGGTCCCGCTATTTCTTAATGATAGTTTCAAGCATTTTCCCCACTACAGATGTTAAACTAACCGGCCTATAGTTACCTGCCTTTTGTCTGCCCCCTTTTTTAAACAGAGGCGTTACATTAGTTGCTTTCCAATCCGCTGGTACCTCCCCAGAGCCCAGAGAATTTGGTAGATTATAACGAATGCATCTGCTATAACTTCTGCCATCTCTTTTAATACTCTGGGATGCATTTCATCAGGACCAGGGGACTTGTCTACCTTGAGTCCCATTAGCCTGTCCAGCTCTACCCCCCTAGTGATGGTGATTGTCTCAAGGTCCTCCCTTCCCACATTCCTGTGACCAGCAATGAGCCTAATAACTTTGAATGTACATATCCATATAGCCCAGTCAGGTGAAAGTAAACTGATCAAAGGCTTTGCACAAAAAATACTCTTATCAAGACTTGTCGACTTTTTGTGCAGCTGATTATTCTTTAGGTTTGTCTAACTATCATGTAATTTTATTTTGAAACCTTAAATAACAGCAGGGAAACATTTAGCACAGAGAATTGATTAGATTTACTTGCTCTTTTTATCTATTTTAACAATTCATAATAGGGATGGTGTAACAAGCATTTAAAATCCTTAAATGTTGAATGGTACATTAAAAAATGTAGTTTGATTACAAAAGGGTTCAAAATAAAATGGACATTTCTGCTGTTTCGTATTCCATTTTGAAAATGTCCCAATTACAGTAGTGACTGCTTTGCACTGTCCATTTTTAATGAATCCCCACTTATAACGGGCAGTTTGAAATGTTCTGATGTGATTTATTTGTGTATTGATGTAGGTTGCCAAGACAGTTGCACAGCGACTAAACACTGACCCAATGTTGCTTCAGTTCTTCAAGTCTCAAGGGTAAGACTACGTAACCTCATAGTTTACATTTCTTAAAGACTTGTATTAGTGGATATTTGTTTTCCTGACTTTCATACACGGCAGTAAATCTTTTGAGTAATTTGTTATTTTTGCATTGTTAGCAATAATAGCTAGTAAAGTAGTGGAATGAAAAATCCTTTGTTTGAAATCTACCGTTTTCTGGTAAGCAATCTGGTTCTGACATGCCAAATGTGGGTCTTGTGTCATCAGTCTATTGGTGCTTCAAATGATGAACTGAGTAAAAACCTGCTACAAAATTAACAAATTGAAAAGCAGTGCAGTGGAAATGATTACTGAATCTACTGAAGCCTTTTGGTCTCGGCAGTGTCACCAGTATGCTCATGATTCATGCTTTCTGTATAAGACCATCTAGTGCATAAACATATTTGTAATAAACTGATATTCAGTCTAAGATGGATGTGGCCTGTACTGTTGGGATCAGATTTGTCTTTCTGTTGATCTATAAAGGTCCTTCATGTGTAAAATAAATTTGGTCAATTTTGATCTTGATCTTGATCTTGTTCTTGTTCTTCTTACTGCATACCAATCCATAATATAGAATTGACAAATTCGGCACAAATTGACATTTAAGTTTCTAGCTTAATCAAGATGATAATGCATGAAATGGTGGTGGGGGAGAGGAGATTACACTGCATGGGCGAGGAATTCCAAAGGTGGGGTCAAAGCACATTTTTGGAACAAGTGTACAGAGTATAGAGGGAGCTGTACTCTGAATGTAGTCTCACTGTATTTAATCTGGAGTACCGATGTGAACGTAAGGTGCTGAAGTGAAATTTATTAAACTTTCATTTTATATGGGAATTTGTGATGGAAAATAATTCTTTGCTGATGAAGACCAGTGATTTTTTTGGTGGGGGAGATTGGTGAGAGGAAGGGATTAGAGTTGTAAATTGTGTGCAAAACAAAAGTAACGAAGATCATTTACCACCTCCACCTGTGTCCATGCATTTGATAACTTTAAGTCATTTTTTGTTCTTTTATTCTGTGACCTATATTTTCTTTTAAATCATTCATTGATAATGTTGTGCTCTTGCTTAAAAAGATTGCCAGAAATTAAAGAAGTTTATTGTTAAAGTTACAGGGATGGGCCTGGTAATCCTCTTCGGCATAATTATGAAGGCACACTTAGAGATCTGCTGCAGTTCTTCAAGCCAAGGCAACCAAAGAAACTTTATTATCAGCAGGTAAGTGTGTTTGTGCTCCACCTCTGTACTACATGTGGAAAAGGCTTGAGGTAAACTAGTGTTAAACACAGGCTTATAATTTTCAAATACAAATATATTTTCTCACATCTATCCTGGAAGTAACCTGTGTTAATGTTCTGTTCTAATTTTGCCAAACCTTTTGATAGCCTTGTGCGTTACTTCTAATTTTGTTTTTACTGAATAGTCAACTTTTGGAACAATTTAATCTTCACGTTCATGTCATTTATGGCCATTTTACCTTCTGTTGTGTGGAGTTGCTTTTGACTTCGGACATGGATATCAGGAATTGGCAAAAGCTTTTAAAGCTTGTGGTTTGTTTGCAGGTGTGATGGACAACAGCATGTTCAAAATAGGCAGTTTTATATTTAGGCTGATTGAAAATTTTATTTCATGGGACTGACACTCAAACACACTGGAGCATTTATTAAAACAAAAAAAGAAGAAATCAGCTTCATTTCCTGGGCTCGTCAGTCTAGAAAAATTACTACATTGCAATTTAAATGTTTGAAACTTAATCGTGCATGCTTGTTGTAGGCACATCTCCAGTTAGCCTGAGAAATGTAAGCAAGGAGATTTATAAGAATCTGAGATTGCTGCCTCTTTTGAAATTACCCCCACACCGCCCCCAAAAAATGTGGAGTTAGCATGCTGTGATTTTAAACAGTGTAAATACCTCAACAGATATATTGGGGTTTGTCTTGTTTTTTGGAAAGGATGGGAAAAGGGATTAAAACCTGCAGAGGTGGTTTTAAAGATGGTTAGTTTCATGCAATATTTTTAATTTGGGGATCTGAATAGCTGGAAAATGTAAAATAAAGTAAAGTTCAGCAGCCTACTCTCATGCATTATTTATTGTGGAAGATAAATGCAATGCGAGTGACTGGCTTTTATTTACCAGTATCAGAAACTTAAAAGGGCTTGTCCTCATGGACTGTGTTGTTTAATTCAGCCACATTTAATGTTTTAATATTTAATCAATTTGCTGCACATTTTACACTGCAAAGACAATAATAAAATCCTGTTTACCATTAAACTTTTTTTTATATAGCTGAAAATGAAGATCACAGACTTTGAAAACAGGCGAAGTTTCAAGTGTATATGGCTCAACAGCAGTTATAGGGAAGAGGTGAGTATCAATTTTTATGCTGCATTAAGATTTAACACAGATATTTCACCACGTTATAGAAATGAGTGTGCCATTTAAACAGGTTTGATTGTGGGAAAACATTCTGAATAAATAAATCTTGTGTATCTGAGCATAAGAACCATTGTTTGCCTTCACACATTTGCCAGCACGTGCATATAAAGGTAGGCAGTCATTGACTAGAGAGGGAGAACTCGCTTGGTAATACTTTTGTAAGCTCCCTGTTTTGGAGACCCAAGTGCCCTTTGCCTCTTCCACTGCATAACTACATCCCTGGACAGGGAATCAAAACAGTTGACTACTAGTAAGTAAATATATTTGCGAGAACACACACCTGCAATTGACCTGTTGCCAAGTACACTGGGCCAAATCTGTGCAGTATATTGAATTCGATCTTGGCTGCATTGCCTTTTTTTTTGTTAATGTAGTATAGTTACCAGGGTTCCAATGCTGACGAGGGGAAGAATCATCGCGGGATCTTGTTTAGTGACCCTTGCATGGAAGTACGCATGCATGGATGTCAGATGGGAAGAGAGGAAGACTAATTATGATCTTTTTCTCTTGTCTCCCATTGTCAAATGGCATGTTGACATTGGGGTTGACCTCTTGATAAGATACTGGAGAATTTGGCACCAGCACAAAGTGGGGAGAAGAGAAGAAAATTCAGGGGGAAGGGGGGTCATATCTAGAAATTTGGGCATATAAATATATATGTTTATTATAGCATTCCAATATTTAAAACACAGGAATTCTTTAGTTACTGTCAAAGTATAGCTCCAAAATAAGGGTACCAGTCAACTGATTAACTTTCACTCTTGTAATTAAGTGATGAACATCTGCCGATATTGTTCTAAGAAACTAGCTCAAACCATCGTCCTCTTGTCAGTAGTGTCATTTTGTTGCAAGGTACTACTTGATTGCAAGAGCATTCAGCCCAATATCGATTGAATAAATATTATTTTATTACAGGAGATAACACTATATCCAGATAAGCATGGCTGTGTACGTGACTTACTGGAGGAATGTAAAAAAGCTGTTGAAATGTCAGAAAAAGGATCCAGTAAACTAAGGTAAGAATGTGTGTAGCAAGTGGAGTGCTGCGTGGTGATAATTCCACTGTTAGAGGCAGTGCAGATCAGTTGTATAATGTACTACATTGTTGTGAAACACAGTCTTGGAAGGTATCCAAATTGAACTGTCCTGCCTTTGGGCGTCCCACTTTGATGCAGTCGATATCAACAAACCCACAGTGTTTGTCAATATCCACCAAAAATAGTTATTTTGATCTAACAATTAACATAAACCAGTTTTTAGTAGTGTCAATGTAATTATTTTTTCAATTTCTTATCCTGTTTAGGCAAATTAGGTACAAGTTGGGTGATGGCTAGATATTTACCTGAAGGATATGATTTGTTGATACTAATTAATAATTAAGTGTTTCCTAAAAGATTTGAAAACAAAGTATTTTCATTACAAATTTGTCTATTTTTAATGTGCTTTAAATTGCTGTCCAGTCATCGCTGATTCCATGAGTGGCAATAATGTTACGGCATGACATTGCTGGCACGGTCTCTGAAAAGAGTGCCTTAAAATGAGAGATGAGGAATCTGGCAATCCAGTTCAGTCCAATTAGAGGGAAAATCATTTTGGGTTCATGGATCTTTGAACAATCATTTGAGTCCTGAGACGGTCTGGATTAAATATAAACATCTTGACTAATCTTTTTACGCAATGTGTTTTTACTTTAGACTACTGGAAATTGTAAGCTACAAAATAATTGGAGTTCATCAAGAAGATGAGCTGTTAGAATGTTTATCTCCAGCAACAAGCCGCACATTCAGGATAGAGGTACACCATATATTTGATATCAAACCATTCTGTGGCCATCTGTAAATGTTTTTTTAAATAAACAGTAGTTTCCAATTGGTACATGCATTTGTTTGAACATTTTTCAGGAGGTCCCATTTGATCAGGTTGATCTGGACAAAGAGAATGAACTACTGATCCCAGTGGCACATTTTCACAAAGAAGTTTTTGGCACTTTTGGAATTCCATTCTTGTTGCGGATATGCCAGGTGAGGCATCTTTAATTCTATTGGCTTTGCAGAGTATCTGATCGGTAAGTAATTGTTTTTCTCGGGTGTCTCCTATTTGTAAAGCTTTGGAGTGAAGAAATATTGCACATAAGTTTGAGAGTTTTAATTTTGTTCAAAAATGTTGCTGGTTTAAGGTTAATAGGTCACACGTAATGTTTTGCAAATTTTAGGGCGAACCCTTCAGGGAGATTATGAAGCGAATTCAGGCCATGCTGGAAGTTCAGGAGAAGGAATTTGAAAAGGTAAAAACAGCTAATCATCTTGGCCATCTTTTTAAAGAGTATTTTGCTTGTAGCAGACTATTTTAAACAAGCTGAGAAAGCAATAAAAAAAAAACATTGCTGTTGGTGGCTTGTAATCTGTGTTGAAGATCAAGAAAATGAATGTTGAGCAAGAGCTGGTTCCTGCAGTCATTCGATTATAGTGTTCACTCCTTGTTTGGAATCGTTTAGTACTAAAACTTTATTCTTTTTTCAAGTTCAAGTTTGCAATTGTGATGATGGGTCGGCACCAGTACATAAATGAGGATGAATATGAAATCAACCTGAAGGATTTTGAGCCACAGCCCAGTAAGTAGCAAAAGAATTTGCAAATTTGTTTTCTCACCACTGAGTTGGAAGGAGTTGGTTTGAATGTCTTAAGTGCTAGTAAATAGATTCCTGTATTTTTATGAAAATAACATGGGGATATAATTGCTTTATATAAAAAAAATTCTAGACAGCAGTGAGGGTTACCTTTTGTGGGAGTTTTATATACGTGACTTTTTTTGCAGAAGACTGGCCAGTTCCAGATTCTCTACAGTTAACGGGTAAGCTCTTGAGACTGAAGATAGATAAAATTGCATCTGTACATGTGACCTGAGTGTTTGCATGAGAATCTGTATTTAAATTAACAGAAAATCATCATATAGTGCACTTCTGGCCTTGACAAGTAATCCCAAGCCAAGGTGTATAATTATGCAGGTGATGTCAGGGTTTTAACAATACAGCGATTTTATTTGAGGGTTATTTTCATGACATAGTAAATTGCAAGTTATTTTGGAGAAACTCATGATTAAAACTTTGACAAATCCAATTACAAAATCAGTTTCACAATTTCACACATGGCATCAACATCAAATGTGCCAGAGCATTAGAATTTTTCACTAAAGAAAGTTTTCTTTTCTGATGTTCACTCTAAATTGATCTTGGCGATTATAAATTACCCGTTTACTGTGCAAACCGTGTAGACCTGTTCAGTCTAGGAAGTGCATCTGTCCATTTTTTTTTTAAAGAAACTAAGAGGGGGTAGGGAAGGGTGGAATCTGGGTAATGGTATACAGCTATTTACAAGGCATAAAAATATATACAAGATGTAAAAGCTCAGATCAAAAAGCTTGTCTTTTTCTCCCTTTCTTTCCTGAAACTTGAGCTTGGGTACAGTTTGGCTGCCGCCTTTCCTGAGCAGGCAGACATGTGAGCCAAGGTAATAGGTTTTTGAATTGTTGAGGGGGTCACAGATGTACAGTACAGATGTACACTTTCCAGGAAGGGTCACCGTATACCAATGAGTAGGAAGCTTGGCTAGCCAATGCTGAAACTGGTAAACTAACGATGGGCCATGGATCAGATCTGCGGGCTAAGTGGTAACTGTGATGTGCTTACCTAATGAGTCATTGGGCAACCCTATTTACACTGAACATAATTGCTATGTATCCTGTATTACCTTTCCTGCACTGATGTCAGTGTAAAAGTAGTTAGTGATTCAAGTTCAGGGTGGCTGCTCTTGAATTCCCTCCCTAAGCGCCTCTACCTCTCCATTTAAGTTGCTTTTTTTAAGCCTACCTGTTTGACTGAGCCTTTAGTCATCTGTCTTAATATTTCTCGTGTCTGTCAAATTTTGTCTGATAACACTCCTGAGAAGCCCTTAATGATGTTTTAAATAGAAAAACTTGCCAATTTGACAAGTATTGTTGGAAGCAGTATAGGAGTTCTTCTGCAGTACTGGCTGAGATGCAAAATTAAGGTGCTACAGCACCATCTTGGTAGGATAGTATAATTATAGCAGGACAGGTTTACACTGGCAGTTTCCATTATAAATCTGGAAATAGGAATTTATAATCAAAAATGCTGGCAAGTGTATGTTCGAAGTAAGATGTGAAGTGCTGCAAATAAAGCAAAATGGGCAGCTTGTGTACTCCTGAATGAATACTGAAGATTCAAGATCTATGGGCATTAATATATAAAATGTTTAACATGTCCAGTCAGTGCCATGTGACTGGATAACTAATGAACAAAACAATGTTGAACTATATGCCCAAAACAAGGAGGCCGCGCTTCAATTGTAAAGTGCTCTGATCAAATCACAACTTGGTTATTGTATCTTGGTGACCAGAACGGAACAACGGAGAATTCAAGCTCTGGAGGCATTAGAGAAGAGCCATGAGACTGATCCTTACTATCAAAAGGTTATGAGGAAATGTTGGAAAAATGACTTTATTCAACCTTGAAAGGTGACCAAGAGGGGACCATGAATATGAGACTATTTTTGTTTGTGTCAGACACACTGCACGCCCTCCCCATACAAGAAAAGCTCACTTTGCTGAGTCCAGACAGTTTAGATGCAGGTTGACAGAGCCATGGTTTGGGGAACTACAGGTGTGCACAGGGGTATTGCTGGAGTTTTAACTACCTACCAGTTAGAGCACTGGCTTGCAGAGTGGGAAGAATATCACCAACCATTCATAGTAACAAAGCTGCAAAAATGGCATTTCTGATTTGCACCATAAGTTATACCAATGTAAAATTAAAACTTTTTTTAAAAAAAAATGTAGCTGTCAGTACTCCATCATGTGACAATGTCATTTTGTCCATATTGTATTGGTATTCTGTCTTTTCACTGCAGCACCTTCGGGATTAAAACCAGGTTTGCTTAATCTAGTTAACAATCTGGGAGCTTCAAATTGCTGGCTTGGATGAGACCAATTGTTTTTTAATGTTAATTAATTGCACAGCTACTTGGTTTGAAATCACCAGAAGCACTTAACAGATAGTTGTGTGCTTTGTTCTGCAAATGCTCCATTAAAATAAATGGATTTATGTCTGATGTCCCAGGAACTGTAGGCATACTGTCATATGTATGGTTGGCAGCTTTGCTTGATTTTGGAAAAACATTTTTGTCGTCCATTGTTCCGTGTCTAACTTCAACGGCTGGAATCTGGAAGAAAAATAAACGAATGAGTTCTTGAGAATTCGGTGTATTGAAACGGAGCAGTTGCGTGTTTCATAAGAAATGCATGCTTTTTTCCATAACTGGAATCTGCATCATGACCGGTTTTGCAAATGTTCAAATACTCGAAGCTGGAACTCTTCAAATTGAGAAGATGCCATGGCATCCTCTTATTTAGTACTTTGATAAATGTGTGAAGCTCTCCAGGAATCTTATTTATTTGCATGGGGCTTTACACTAACGGTTGTAGTAATTTAAAAGGTTTTTTTACAGTCAGTGATGCATTTACTGGAGACTACAAATGTTGTGAATATTGTTGCTTAAGCTGCATTTCACCTTTGAAGTATAACTGAACTTAACTTAAAATTAACTTTAATTTAAAGAGCTACTGTCTGTTTCAGTATTAGTGAAGGGATATCTATAACTGTTTCTGTTTTTGTTCCCAGGTAATATGTCCCAGCCAAGGCCATGGTTGGGGCTTGATCACTTCAATAAAGCTCCAAAGAGAAGTCGCTATGCATACCTGGAAAAGGCGATCAAGATTCACAACTGACACCAATACCTGACCTAGTCAGAATTGTGTGTCTTAAACAATTTAAAAAAATAACAAGGCAATGTGTGCACCTATTCAACAACGGTAAAAATGAACTTTGGTACACGTGCACTTGTCAAAAGTCTTCAGCAACAGGATTTGATGCTGATGCTAATTTTATTTTGTTGAGGCTGTTCAGTTTGGCTTCTCTGTATCTATTGACTGCTTATTTTCCAGATGGAAAGAGGAAATGGTTTTACCCTTTTCAAAGAGCAATGCAGTTGGATGTGAATTCTTGCTTGTTTTAAAGATGAAATGATGTTGTGGCAGGAATGTGGCAGCATAGCGAAGGAGCTGAGTAGTAAGGAAACAGCTAGTCATTTGCTAAATGGTTCCATGCCTTTAGAATAACCCACAGCAGATGGCATAGGATTCACATCTCTGGCTGGCTGCTAATTATAGGTGTTGTGAAACTTCACAATCACTTGAAGCAGTCAGCATGTTCATGTTTGCAGTCATTTGGATAGTTTTTCTTTATTTAGGTAGTTTGGATGAATTCAGAATTTTTGTGAATTTGTAAACACCACCAACTTTCACAGCATTAATAAATGGTGTCTGTACTACATCGTGCACGTTGTTGGCACTTAATATTAAGGAGATGCATTTTTTTTCTCCCAGCTGAATGTGGTCTTTGATTTGTTTTTAAACATGATTTTGGTTTTTGTTCATCCCATACTCTTTGTCGAACACCTTGGCAATAATAATAAATCAGTACTCATTGTATCCTGCCTGGTGCGAGTTTGTAGATCTGGCTATGCTTGTTTTATTTTGATGCTATGGCCATTAGTACTTCCTAATGGTAACTGGCTGGAGTAGGTGGGGTTTACTGTGCTGCCTATGGGAAACCATTTTAAAACACAATGGTGGCTGGAAAGGGCAAAGTTGAAATCTGAATGTGTTCTATTTTGTCATGGTGAGATGTGAAAAATTATAACATGACAAACACAGCCTTTAGCACAGAGGGCATGCTCAATAACGTAAGTAGTAAGCTGTTGACTTTGTAAAAATTTTTAAAAATACAAAAAAAATTGTATATTTAATGATGAACATGTACAATTTAACACTCGAAGGATAAAATTCCCATGGAGGAGTCTGCAGGTAAAGTCACTGATGTTGATATTCATTGCGTGTAGTTTTATTTCAGACTGGGTTTTTTTAAGCTAATTGCAGCAGCGTGTCTAGTTGAGTGCAGTAAAATAGAATCTGCAATTCACAACCTTAATTTCTCTTCCTCTTATCTTTTTAATTCACGTAGCAGCGTATGAAATCTTTTCCTGTATATTGCCTTTTTGCTGGAAACTGTTGTATGTTGAATAAAATTTTCTATAAAAATTGTGTTATTTGTTTTGTGCACCAACAAAGTAAGATTATTTTGTTCAGCGTTTTGTTTTGGTTAAGCATTTCAACCTGCAAAAACATGTTCTGATAGGTTTGCAGATTTTTTTGTAATGCTGAATATTATAAAGTAGATTTAGACCAAAACATGGACTCGAGCAGCATTTTATTTCTTAAATTTTTTTGATAATGACATAGTGTCATATATTAAGTAATATTTATCAATGCTTAACTGTTTTTCTACCTTTGTTTAACTACGTGCTGTGATTTCTTGCCAAACTCAGAATTTGTGGTACTTCTAGTTACTGACTACTCCCCATAACCCCTTTATCCCCTTATTGCTGAAGGAACTGTCTATTTCTGTCTTAAATTTATTCAATGTCCCAGCTTCCACAGCTCTCTGAGGCAGCAAATTCCACAATTTACAACCCTCAGAGGAAATTTCCCCTCCTCTTTTAAATGGGTGGCCCCTTATTCTAAGATCGTGCCCTCTAGTTCTAGTCTTCCCCCATCAGTGGAAACATCCTCTCTGCATCCACCTTGTCAAGTCCCCTCATAATCTTACACATTTCTATAAGATCACCTCTCATTCTTCTGAATTCCAATGAGTAGAGGCCCAACCTACTCAACCTTTCCTCATAAATCATCCCCCAGAATCAACCTAGTGAACCTTCTCTGAACTGCCTTCAAAGCAAGTATATCCTTTTGTAAATATGGAAACCATATTCCAGGTATGGCCTCACCAATACCTTATATAGCTGTAGCTTTTATACTCCATCCCCTTTGCAATAAAGACCATACATTAAATGGTCACTTGAAGCCGACATATTTAAATGCCAGGATCAAAGAAGGCAATATATCAACACTGACAGAGATATTTTGGGCTGTTTAATTTGTGGTATTTAAATGTTTTTGCATAGTGGTAGCCTTTGTAGGAAAGTAACTACCACTTGAGTGTAACTGGGCCATTGGCTTTGGAACTCAGCAGGCAACTTCCATTAAGCAGTTGTTTGCCTTGCATATGCAATTCATGATCAACTAAAGACATTTTACCAAAATATGTTTTTAATGTGGGAGATGGCAAATATTGGGAACAGTAGTATAGTGGTAATGGTACTGGACTAGTAACCCAGAGACATGAGTGCAAATCTCACCATGGCAGCTGGGGAATTAAATATTGCAAGAGGGAGTGCCATGTTGCCTATTGCCAGCCCGGTCAAACCTGGGGGCATATTGTTGGGCCAACAAAAAAAATTGGCAGTGGCCCCCTTTAAGAGGAGCTGCACTACCATGACTGAAGGCCTCCGCCTCACTGGACGGCCCCGCAAAGGCTCGTTTTGGTACGGCCAGGCAGCCTGAAGGTTTTCGCAGTGGAATTTTGCTGTTCGCCCGTGGCGGGGGGAACGGGACTGCTAGATCAGCGGTGCGTGCTGCCATGTCGCACTTAGCACGGATTAGCTTGTGGTGGGGAAAGATAGCGGGTCACCACCAGGATAACAAGCGGAATTTTGATACTGGCAGCCATTGCACTCCGCAGCGTGGCAGCCGCTTTCCAATGTTGGGGTTTACGGAAGGGGTGTCTCAATCAGCAAAGTGGTGGAAGGTGTTGTTGGCACTGTTATGAAGCGGCCCTTACAAATAACCTCATCAAGCCCAGTTTGGGTTCTGCCAGGACTACTCTGCTCAAGACCTCGTTCGTCTTGGCTCAAACATGGACAAAGGACCATGAGTTCCTGAGGTGAGTGTGATTGCCCTTGACATAAAGGCAGTATTGGACTGATTGCGGCATCAAAGAGCCCTAGTAAAATTGAAGTCAATGAGTTCAGGGGAGAACCTTTCCACTAGCTCTGGTGGTTAGAGGTCAATCATCACAGCAGTAGGACATTGCTGCATGAGTTCCTTGGCAGTGTCATAGACCCAACCATCTTCAGCTGCTTCATAAATGACCATCCCTCCAACATGTCAGAAGTGGGGATGTTCACAGTGTTCCATGCTATTTACAAACTCTGATAATGGAAGAGTCAGTGCAGACATACAGCAAGATGTGGACTGCATTCAGGCTTGGGCTGATGTGGGGCACGAATGTTACTTGCCACTTAAGTGCCAGGCAATGTCTATCTCCAACAAGAGAGAATCTAATCACCCCTTGACATTTAATGGCATTTCAATTGCCAAATCCCCCACCATCAACATCTTGGGGTCACTATTAACCAGAAACTTAGCTGGACCAGCCATATAAATACTGTGGCAACAAGAGCAGGTCAGGCTGGATATTGTGCGACGTGTGTCTCACTTCCCGACTCTCCAACCTTTTCATCTACAAAGCATGAATCAGGAGTGTGATGGAATACTCACCACTTGCCTGGATGAGTGCAGTTCCAACAACACTCAAGAAGCTCAACACCATTCAGGACAAATTGATTGGCACCCTATCGACCACCTTCAATACTCACTCCACCACCGGCATACCATCTACAAAATGTACTGCAGCAACTCCCAAATCCGTGACCGTTACCATCTAGAAGGATAAGGGCAGCAGGCACATGGCAACACCACTTCCCCTCCAAGTTACACACCATCCTGACTTCAAGTATATCGCTGCTCCTTCATCACTGGTTCAAAATCCTGCAAAACTCTCCCTAACAGCACTGTGGGAGAACCTTCATCACATGGACAGCAACAGTTCAAGTAAGCAGCTCACTACCATCTTCTCAAGGGAAATTAGAGATGGACAATAAATGCTGGCATTGCCAGCGACGCCCATGTCCCAGAAACATTTTTTTTTAAATAAAAATTGCATCAGTTCACATTGGAACAAGTGTTTAATTTTTTTTCCTGAAACTCATTAGGTCTAATAGCTGGGGACTGAAATTTTGACCATAATGATGTCTGTCCAGAATAGAGGCCATTGGGGAAGGATAATGGGTAGCTGATCTGTTTGAAAACTGAGAGCAATTTTGGGCACTTAAAAAAAAATGTTGCACTAGAGAATGTGAAGGGAGACTTCTGGGACTTAGGAGCTCTAACCTACTGGCCAACACAGCAGTGACAACTTGAATTTATGTAGCACCTTTAACTTAAGTCCCAAAATGTTTCCCAGTAGAAATAGAGAGAGCAATGGGCAATGAATGAGGAAAGTCAGAAGAGTCATTGAAAACATGAAGATGGTTTATAAATAGGTTTAAAAAGTGGAGAAAAACAGGTCTAATCAAGTTCTAAAGTGCAGGACTTAAAAGGCTCTGCCACCAATAAGGGGTAGATACACACACGATCAGTCAGAAATTTAGTGTGGAGACAATACAAGGCTAGAGAATGTTGCAGGAATAGTGGGGCAAGGCCATCGAAGGATTTTAGGGTGAGGATTTAAAATTCAAATTGTTGGGTGATAGTGAACCAATTCACAAATATGGGCATAATTGGGTGTGGGCCAGGATACAGCCAGCACATTTTTGGACAAGCTGGAGTTTGAGGATAGGCAAGCTTAAACGTCTACTTTTTGTTACCTTCAGACTTGGGGTTCCAGGGTGGAGGTGAAAATAATTGTTATTGGTAAAGAATATAAGAATTGGGAGCAGGAGTAGGTCATACGGCTCCTCGCGCCTGCTCCGGCAGTTAATACAATCATGGCTGATCATCGTTCTTAACACTTTCCCAGCTGATCCCCATATCCCTTGATTCCCCTAGAGTTCAAAAATCTATCTATCTCAGCTTTGAATAAATACTCAGCATTCACAGCCCTCTGAGGCAGAGAATTCCAAAGATTCACAACCCTCTGAGTGAAGAAACTCCTCATCACGGTCTTAAATGTCCTACCCCTTATCCTGAGACTATACCCCCATGTTATAGACACTCCAGCCAGGGGACACAATCCCTCAGTATCTACCCTGTCAATCCCCTTCAAAATCCTGTGTTTCAATGAGATCACCTCTCATTCTTCTAAACTCCAGCGAGTATAGGCCCATTCTATGCAATCTCATCATAGGACAACCCTGTCATCCCAGGAATCAGTCTAGTGAACCTTCGTTGCACTGCCTCCAAGGCAAGTATATCCTTCCTTAAATAAGGGGACCAAAACTGCACAGTACTCCAGATGTGGTCTCTCCAAGGCCCTTTCCAATTGCAACAAGACTTCCTTACTCTTATACTCCAACCCCCTTGCAATAAAGGCCAACATGCCATTTGCTTTCATTATTGCTTGATGTATCTGCATGTTAGCTTTCTGTGTTTCTTGCATGAGGACACCCAAATCTCTCTGAACACCAACATTTAAAAATTTCTCAGCATTTTAAAAATATTCTGATTTTCTAATCTTCCTACCAAAGTGAATAACCTCACATTTCCCAACTTTATACTCCATCTACTACCTTACTGCCCACTCACTTAGTCTGTCTATAGCTCTTTGCAGACTCTTTGTGTTCTCACAGCATACTGTCCCACCTAACTTTGTATCAGCAAATTTGGATACATTACATGCGGTCCCTTCATCTAGATCATTAATATAGATTGTAAGGATAAAATTAGGGTTTAAAACCCGTCTCTGGGTCGAACAGGTTTTGTATCCTCGGAGTTCAATCAGAGTGTGTGGATGGGATAGGGGGATGGTGTCGGTGGGACAGAAGCAATGTGTATGATGGCCAAAAATCATGCCTTTGGTCTTCGCAATATTCAGTTGGAAGTTGCGGCACAGCTATCGTGATGTCAAACATGCAGAATAACAATAGCCAAGGAAGGTACTGGAATGGTAAAAGTTGGGTCTTGTAAAAATCCTTATGGTGGCTGAACCCATGCCTTCAGATGATGTCACTGGGTAGTAGCATGTAGATGCAGAAGAGATGTAGGGGGGGGGGGGAGGTAGAAAAGAGGCTTGACATGGTCAAGCCAAATCTAGTGCGAGGACCATTTGTTGCCCACGATGTGTGGCTATTGCTAACCTTTTGAAAAGGAGGGCACAAAGATGGCGACTTGAAATTGCAGTGCTGGGAGATGGTAGCTGATTTGCTGGGAATGAGGGCATCAATGAGAGAGCCAGCAGAGTAATTTAGCAGGTACATGGTCGCAGAGGTGTTGTGGTAAGTGGACAGCTAGAGGTAAGGGAGCTGGCAGAGATTTTTTATGCCTGGTGTGAATCATGAAAGATGGGGTTGTGGGTGGAAAGGGAGATGAAGAAGTGGCCCTGTCAGTGATCGAGATGAAAGGGTTGGGGTGTTGCCGAGGAGAGTTAATGTGGAGGATGTGATTGAAAATAGAAAGACAGAGAAGTTTAAATATAGGTTGGAGTCATCGAAGTTGTGTAAAGGCAAAGGAAATCAGCATGGGGCTTCAGAGGACAGTATGCAATAAGCATTTTAATTGTAAGATGGTAGAGGCCAAGGTGCTTGGGAAAACAAGACACCAAAGGTGTCAGGATAAGGACATGTTTATTTGTAACACCTAAAGCTCCAATTGGGTCCCCTGGATCACATGACCTGATTGCTGATTGGCCCCCTTGGAGGATAAGACACACCCAGCAGTTTCTCTCGAATGTGTAATTACAATCGCCCTACCTACATAATCCGTGACTTCGCCATTCTGACTACCGACTCCAGACAACAGAGCGCACTTGGAACAGACAGGGCTCACTCCCACGAGTTAAGACCTTCTCCCACCCCGCCCCCCCCCCAAACAAGTTCCTGCCCCCACACCTCACATGCCTGACTTTCCCCCGCCACCCCCAGCCCAAGTTTTTGATATTCTCCCCCCACCCAAGTGCCTGACCTCCCCCTCCCCCTCCCCCACCAGCCTGTTTCTGACCTCAAGTTTCTGACATTCTCCCCCTGCCCAAGCCCCTGATCTTACCCCCCACCCCCAGCCTGAGTTTTTGACCCCTCCCCTCCCCAAAGTTTCTGACATTCTCCCCCCCCCCCCCAAAGTTTCTGACATTTCCCCCACCCCCCCGACTCTCGCGCCATAGATGGAGCATTGTGTGTGGGCCACGGATTGTTAACAGGTTTATTGGGACTGACACTAACAGTAATAGTGTTGTGACTTCCAGATTTCTCCCACTCCAATGATGTCACTTGCCATACGCACCGAGCTTTTCGAGAAATCAACCAGGTGTAGGGGGAGGAGAGGGATAACATGGTGCGGGTGTAAAGGGGGTGGGGTTGTAGGAACACCTGGATCACATTCTCGCTCCCAACCCTCCCCCCTTTAGACCTGTATCAGGAGAAACTTCTTCGCTCAGAGAGTTGTTAACCTGTGGAATTCCCTGCCGCAGAGAGTCGTTGATGCCAGTTCATTGGATATATTCAAGAGGGAGTTAGATGTGGCCCTTACAGCTAAAGGGATCAAGAGGTATGGAGAGAAAGCAGGAAAGGGGTACTGAGGTGAATGATCAGCCATGATCTTATTGAATGGTGGTGCAGGCTCGAAGGGCCAAATGGCCTACTACTGCACCTATTTTCTATGTTTCTACCACGTTCTTCCCCCATCCCCACTGTTCTCCCCGTGCTCTTTACCCATCCCCCCACCGAGTTACTGCCCTCCTCTTCCTGAGTTCCTTCTCTCTCCCCATCCCCCCTCTCTCTCTCTCTTTCTGCCTCCTCTCGGTCTCTCTCTGCCACTCTCTTCCCCCGCCCATCCTCTTTTCCCCCCCCCCACTCTCTTGCTCCCTCTTCCTTCCCATTCTTTCTCCCTCTCCCCCCTCTCTCTCTCTCTCACCCCCCCTCTCTCTCTCTCTCTCTCTCTCTCACCCCCCCTCTCTCTCTCACCCCCCCTCTCTCTCACCCCCCCCCTCTCTCTCACCCCCCCTCTCTCTCTCACCCCTCCTCTCTCTCTCACCCCCCTCTCTCTCTCACCCCCCCTCTCTCTCTCACCCCCCCCTCTCTCTCTCTCTCTCACCCCCCCCCCTCTCTCTCTCTCTCTCTCACCCCCCTCTCTCTCTCACCCCCCCCTGTCTCTCTCTCTCTCTCTCTCTCTCTCTCTCTCCCCCTCTCTCTCTCAAACCCCCCCCCCTCTCTCTCTCTCTCTTTCTCTCTCTCTCTCTCTCTCTCTCTCTCTCTCTCACCCCCTCTCTCTCTCACCCTCCCCTCTCTCTCCCCCCTCCCCTCCCCTCTCTCT